>NC_142806.1:7569477-7578648 GCF_049724085.1 Artemia sp. Qi Xiang Cuo
ATATCGATAAGGGTTTCTGATTGAGACTAGTTTTAGAGCTTGGATTCTAATTATTGGTTGCTGCAGTAGAAGTTGCCACAATTGGTGTCTGGCGGCGGGATAAGATCCCTTAATTTGGAGAGAAGTTGAACGGTGGATCTGGAATAGGGACAAAGTGTCTACTATTCACGCAAGTGATCCCGTTTCAATAGCTCCTGAGTTAATGGTAACCAATTTAATGACGCTAGTGACATTTTTTTTTTTTTGCATAATTTTAATTTTCCATTTAGGCTTTTGATAAAATTCTAAACCTAATCAATTAACTCATGTTACCGACATTTTGCTTTTTTACAATTTAAGTTTTTGTTTAGGCTTTTAATAAAAGTCTAAACCTAATTCTCTGGTTCAGCAAAATGTAATATCATAATTTGATTGTGAAAAATAGCTAATTGAAGCTATGTTTAAATTCTTCATTAATATAAAATCAAAACATTAAAATTACAGTGTAAATTCATATTTCAAAGAAATAATAGCCTTCTTAATAATTTAATAGACTTTTACTTTCAGAGGAGATATGCTGACCCATCTATGCTCCAAATACAAGACGGTGAAGTTTCGGGCCCTTCAAGAGGAACAGTCATCAAATATTCTGGCCCTATCATGACCACCAATCAAGAGAAGCCTTACCCTTCCATGTCAATGCCACAACAAGCCTCAACCCCTCGTCAAGCGATGTCCGAACCTACCATGCAAGCTGCTGATCTTAATGTAAGTTTAAATTTTATTATTATTTCTCGCTAAAGATTTTACTTTTACTTTCAGAACTCCGTAATGAAGCCCAAAGTCATGTATGATTTGGTATATTAATTTGAAACTTTCAGGAATTGTTAAGGAGACGAAACATGAAAAAAGGAATTTTATAAAGTATAGTGGCTTTTACAATAAAATCGTATGACCATACATTTGTCTGGTTCAATAAAATGTAATCTCATAGTTTTATTGTGAAAAATAGTTAATTGAAGCTATGTTTAAATTCTTCGTTAATATAAAATCAAAAACATGGAAATTATTGTGTAAATGCATATTTCAAAGAAATAATAGCCTTCTTAATAATTTAATAAACTTCCACTTTCAGAACTCCGTATAAGTTGTTAGTACTAGTAGTATTATCATATTTTTGCAAGCCTTTCTTACTATACCTTCAACATTTTTAGATATTTTCTTGATAAAACGTAGTTGTATTGGCCTCTTGTGTCCTTATCTTGTAGTGAGTTGCTAGTAGTAGTTCTATTATAATGTTTTTTGCAACTATTTGTACTAAAATATATAAATTTTCTAATATTTTATTGATAAAACATACTTTTGTTGACTTTAGATAGCTTAATGGAGTAGTACGTTGTTAGTAATAGCAATATTATCATGTTTTTGCAATCGTTTTTTACTATACCTTCAACATTTTCAGACATTTTTCATGATAAAACGTAGTTATATTGGCCTCAGGTGTCCTTATATTGCAGTAAGTTGCTAGTATTAGTAGTAGTATTTCATGTTTTTGCATGTCATTCATACTATAATCCATTAATTTTCTAATATTTTCTCGATAATATGTACTTTTGTTGACCTCAGATAGCTTAGTAGTGCCATAAGCTGTTAGTACTAGTTGCATTTCTTGTTTTGCAAGCCTTTCTTACTATACCTTCAACATTTTCAGATATTTTCTTGATATAACGTAGGTGTATTGGCCTCTGGTATCCTTATGTTGCAGTGAGTTGCAAGTAGTAGTTCTATTTTCATGTTTTTTGCAAGCTATTTGTTGACCTCAGATGGCTTAGTGGAGTAGTACGTTGTTAGTAATAGTAATATTATCATGTTTTTGCAATCCTTTCTTACTATGACTTCAACATTTTCAGACATTTTTCATGATAAAACGTAGTTATATTGGCCTCAGGTGTCCTTATGTTGCAGTAAGTTGCTAGTATTAGTAGTAGTATTTCATGTTTTTGCATGTAATCATACTATTATCCATTAATTTTCTAATATTTTCTCGATAATACGTACTTTTGTTAACCTCAGATAGCTTAGTAGTGCCATAAGCTGTTAGTACTAGTTGCATTTCTTGTTTTGCAAGCCTTTCTTACTATACCTTCAACATTTTCAGATATTTTCTTGATATAACGTAGGTGTATTGGCCTCTGGTATCCTTATGTTGCAGTGAGTTGCAAGTAGTAGTTATATTTTCATGTTTTTTGCAAGCTATTTGTACTAAAATCTATAAATTTTCTAATATTTTCTCGATAAAACGTACTTTTCTTGAGCTCGGATGGCTTAATAGTGCAGTGAGTTGTTAGTACTAGTAATATTATTATGTATTGGAGTGGGAAAAATATTATTTCTAAGATAAATTTGTGGTTGGGGGGATGTGGTGGTGGCAGAGGGATGTCTTAGAGTAGTTATAGTGCTACACGGTGGGCTGAATTGCTTGCGAAAGCCCGAATGAATGACTTGAAACAAAAATTTTTATCGAAAAATGTTGGAAAAGTGTGTTCGGGGGGATGGGATGATGAGAGGCGATGTCTTAGAGTATTTATAGTGTAACATTGTGAGGTGAAGTGTTTAGAGTATCTAAAAATAGTAAAGAAAAAATGGTAGTGTTCTCTGTTTTCAAAGGGGGGGGGGGGATGTGTGGAGAGCTGGTGCTAGTGTGAAAACAGTGTCATAGTGCCATTCCGCTCTGGACCATAAGTATACTTTTTTATCGGTTTGGACATCTACTCTTCTCACATAAGGATGCTCTGACGTTAGAGTGTTGCTGAAAAAACTCAAAGATAATATTCTTATTATTACTACCTTTAGATTATCTCGAGCGAGACTGTTTTTAGTCTCTTTTATCATCTAGCCGAAGCCTGGATTCCGTCTCCTCGGAATGATTCAACAGTGAGCAAACAACCTGAATTGCGTTCGGATGATCGGATTCCGTCCTTGGGATGAGACAATACTGACCAAACTCCCCCACATCGCGCGGGGTGGGTGGGAACAAGAATTTTCCATTTGTATGTTTTGATTTTTTTGCTGAAAAATGTGCCATGGGTTGCGACAGGGTTGATATAAACCGTACGGTGGATTGGACCTTCCCTTGGTGGTAACCTCCCCCCCCCCTTTTTTTCAGATATTGGAAATTAAATCACGTCCGGACTTTTACGAATGATAATAAACCTCGTACAGGCTTTTACCAAGGACCTTCAAACTCATACAGGTTTTCACCAAGGACATTGAATCTCATAGAGGTTTTTATCAAAGACATTAAATCTCGTACAGGCTTTTACTAATGACATTAAAGCTCCTCCCATATATAAATATCCCATATCCACTTAAATGTTGAATTTTAGACATGAAAATTAAGGATATAATGAAAAATATTAAGTAATCCTGTTTATTACATTTATAGGAAACCCCTGATGGCTGTTCATCTATCAAACAATGAAAACGATTGAATTTTTTGATCCTCTTGGTCTACTCTATACATTTTACACACCCCACATCAGCAACTATATTGAGAGCAGTGGGAAAACTATTATTCAAAATCGAAAGAGGGTGCAGGATCTAACGACTAAAAGCTGTGGCTTCCATGCAGTACTATATTTTGTGTTCCGGTGTCGTGGCTATACTTACAAGCAGTTTCTCCACATTTATGGTGACAATCCATGTCTGAACGACTTTCTAGTGGAAAATATCCTCTCAGACCTATACAGTATTGATTTCAGTGCCCTAAGAGTAAAGTTCTTTAAAAATGTTTGTGAATTTGTTTATTAATAAAATGTATATATATAACAATGTCTTTAAATCTTCACTTTTAGATTTCTTCATCGGTATATAGGCAGCTTTTGTGAACCACTAATGGTGGTAAAGCATTTGGATTCACTGTATATTGATCTTGATTGACTGCAAAGTCAGGGTTACATTTTCTGCAGTACAATGTAACTTCACTCTTATCATATCTCTTTGCTTAGTCAATGATACTATTTGCATTCACGTTATGAAATTCAAGAGTTTCAATCGGTCTATTTGAAGAAATATCACATATAGGTATTTCAACTGGTAAATCACATTGGGTGACTACCAAATAAAAATCACTAGGTTTATATTCATAATAGACAGTCTCGTCACAGCGATGACGCAGAAACCAAATTATCTTGTTACCCCAACAGATGAATCGTGGGCCAGGTTCCTCTTCCCAGAATAATTTAAATCCACGACGATACCAATCTCGTAGAAATAAACTAAAATCACGTTTAGGATTCTTTCCAATCATAGCGGGGTAAGTATTCTCCCACTGATGACATTTATCATGGTGACAATTGGAGCACAGGTGCCCTCTAGGGTGAGAGTCACACACCTCCTCAAGACATGAATTACATCCTTTAATTTGTACTGCATAGCCTCTAAGTAATTTGCAAGGACTACATAATTTACACTTTTCAATATAGTCATCAATAATTGTAAAAGTCTCTTATTGAGTCCACCTGCCAAGAGTGTGCATGCACACTGGACTTATATAGAAAATTTTTTGGTTTCCGATGTCAACTCTCTCACAGCAAAAACGAAACTGATCGTCTTCGCTCGATAAATTCAAAGTGTAGGAAAGGGGAGAGGAGTAACTCTGTGACGTTACCTGTTTCAAAGGAGGAGCCATCTACATTGAATCCATTGTCAATGATATCAAAAGTATATCCACAATATGATTCTGCTTTGTTCCAATTAATATATCAATAAATTGAGTATAAGCATTTGAATCACATTTTAAAAGTTTCATACAATAGTCCAATGGGGGGAGAATCAGTTTTCATTATATTGTCAAGTGTTCCTTGAGAGAATATCCAGTGTTGGAGAGGTAACTCGAGAAAATCATCCCATATCAAATGTTTTTCTATAAACACCAGATTTGATCTAAGTCTCTCTTTCTCAAGTTTATTCATTTCTCTATCCTTTCACTCTCACTGCTGACTCTAGACTAACCCAGATTCGTTAGTCCTAACCAGAAACGAAAGGGGACATTTTTGATTTCGAAACAATTTTATTGAATAATTATAACATCAATAATACTATGCATGTACAATTAGCGATAGTGTTTATTGTCTTCGATATGTTTCACTAATGCACTTAAAGCACATTGAAGTCTATTCACATGTGCTATATCAACTTTTGCGGCGAAACATAATCGATCTTCTATTTTAAATTTTCTCAAGGATATCACATATCTTGCATATACTGCATCCCATTCCAGACAAAGCCGCGATCCTTTCGTAATTTCCACCGCAATGTTTGGTGCTCTTGTATTATTAGCATCAACTCCACTATCAACTTCTAATAGTGTAAACATTCCAGTCATTATTACAAATATATATATCCAAATGAGTAAAGTCAAAACTGTTCTTCTCACTCCTTTAAATTCTATTCACAGACTAATAAAACTATAGCAAAAATCCTTTCCTTATATTCCCTCCACCGCTAATATGTAAGCAAGCCCTCTAATTGGCTGAGAAGGAAACACGTGATCTAACTGTTTCCTGGAAACTCATAACATTTGCCTCGAGCAAGAACATGATCTTGAAGGAAGTGTCATTGACCTGTCCCCATTAGACTCAATAATCCATCAAATTGAGAAAGTTCCTGTTTTTTCATTCTCACTGAAAAAAACCATAAAACAGACATAAATGTGATAAATTTTCTGTTTTTTCATTCTCACTGACAAAAACCATAAAAACATCCATAAAAGTGAGAAAGTTCCTGTTTTTTCAAATTCTCACTGACAAAAACCATAAAACAGACATAAATTACTGTTGACATCCATGAAAAACATCAAATAAATTGACCGACACACATAACCGCCCATAAGAACATCCATAACTGTGACAAAATTCATGTTTTTTCAAGTGGAAATAAATACTGTTTTTCCATTCTCAGTGAGAAAACCATAAACCACGTGGTTCTATGCCCCTATATATGGACTCCCGTCACGAGTTATTAGGGCATCTCTACTTCTAAGGGTGGGTTGGATAGAGACTGATATTCCCACCGCTGTAGCTGAAGCTAAATACAACAATGTTTAAATAATAAATAATAAATTTGAAGGTATTTTCCACTATCTGACATGGAAGCACCAATTCATAAACTATGGAGGAGATAAGGGTGCACAGCCTTACAATTTTTTCTGCTCACGATGAAAAAAGGTGCTTTT
Source organism: Artemia sp. Qi Xiang Cuo (assembly GCF_049724085.1). Taxonomy (NCBI): domain Eukaryota; kingdom Metazoa; phylum Arthropoda; class Branchiopoda; order Anostraca; family Artemiidae; genus Artemia; species Artemia sp. Qi Xiang Cuo. The sequence goes on from NC_142806.1 coordinate 7,575,692, forward strand.
CCAAATCTAGGAGAAATTGATTTCGATTAAAATACTAGGTTTTTTTTTAAATGAAAAATACCCCCTCCTGACCAATTGATAAATCTACTTGCCATAGATTAATCAGTGCCATGTCCATTGAGACAGAAAAAAATCGAGGTCAGATTTTGCAAAATTTCCGCCAAATTTCACTGTTAACCAAGAGCAACGCTAAATATTTATAATATAATTCTATTTTGGAAAAATAGACTGACTGATCTATATTGGCCCAAATTTGGGCTACATTACTTGTCCCACCTCAATGGGTATGCTTGACCGTAATTAATATATGCTAAGTCGACAAGACTAAAAAGAATATTATGAGACCTGGAACTAGGTTCCAGGTCCAGGACAGTTCTTGGACAGATCCTGGACAGTTCTTTAACATTTGAACTATTTTGTCCAAAAAGTCTAATGGCTATCTCAAAATTTCGATAGGAAGTATTTGGGGGAAAAGAACGTGGGGCGACTTATTACCGTAACATGACTCTTGAGTTTTTGAAAGGGATCTAGAACTTTTGCTTTTAAATTGAATGAGCCATCTATGCGAAAGTCTATGCGAATACCCCTTCTATAAAAGCTTTTTGTGTTAACAATAAATAGCGTTCATGGATTACAGCCCTTACCTTGGGGGGCTGTGGCGTTTTTCCAACCCTAAATACATAATTATTAGACCTTCAAACTATCTTGAAAATAATAACTATCTAAAAAGTTGTATCAGATGCTTTTGAGGAAAAGAGACCGGACGAAGGGAAGGGTTGCCCACCAATCCCTTTTGACTCTTAAAAGGGCAATAGAACTTCCGATTCTCAGTCAAATGAGTCCCTTTCCATGTTCATACGCCAACTCTTTCTTATAAAGTGCCTATGGAAAAAATATATTGAATCTATTTAAGATTAATTTATTCATTTATATTTACACCTGTTATCATTATATTTGCAATGTTTGGTAATTTTAATTTCTGTTCGTTTATTATTTAGTTGATTTTAAAAGTAATTTTTGTCGTTTTGAGTTTGAATTTCAATAGAAATTAGTTTCTGCTGGCCCTGAGTTCGATATGGTTCTCTACTTTTTATTGAATGGCTTTTATTGAGATGGCTTTTCGCACACTCTTTCTGCTTCTCAAGAAAAACTTCTTTTTCTACTAAATTCCATTACTTATGACTATGATAAAGTAATAGCTGAAGTTTTCAATTAGTATATTTGTTCTCAAATCTGTCATTGATCCTATTCGTTGGTTATTCTTTGAATTCTTTTTGAAGATGATATAGTAGGTCAATGTTCTGCAACTTCTGTTGATTCATTTATTTTAAAAACCTCGTTTTTCAGATGATCATCTATGTATTTACAGAAACTTTTGAATAGCAATCTCCTGCAAAATAGTTGAAGAGACAAATAACTATCCTTTGGGGGGATCAAACACCCCTACAGCCCCAGGGTCAAGTATTGCACGTTATATAAATTGCCCAATGTTTTTAAATAAGATTGGTTATTGACAAAATGGGCATGTTTGATCTTGAGTCTCCTAAATGCAAAGGGTATGAAGGTAAAACAGATATTCACTAATTTAATCAATAAGAAAAAATATTGACGATCGAAAAAGGACAGAAATTAAAAAAAAAATCTCTAACAAAGAAGTTTGTCAAAGAATAGTAAAAAGCCATATTGAGCTTAAGGCCAGTAGAAACAAGTTCCTATAATAATACAATTCAATAGGTATCTAATAAACAATAATCGTATATTTCAATTTTTGAAAAAATTATTTTTTGAAAATGTGAAAAACTGTAGAAATATTCATTTTATAAGCCGGTAATAGACTTTGGTAATAAAAAGAAACTAATTTAATTTAAAAAAAGGTTGCATAAAGAAAAGTTGAAAAAAAGTTTTTCAAAGAAAAGTAGACAGCCACATTGAATGCATGACTAGCAGAAACTAATTTTTATTATAGTTCAAACTCAACACAATAAGAAATTATCATTGAAAAGGAATGAAATCCTAAACGAACAGAAATTAGAAACTTAGTCTTCTTAGCGTTAATTTTCAAACCTCTTCCTGCACCTTGAAAAACCTTTAAAAATTGAATAATTTTGCTAAATTACTCCTTGAAGTAGTGTCTATCAAAAGGATCCATATAAATGAGATTAAAAAAAATAATAAACTGTCAGGTGCTCATAGTCTGGTAAATTTGTTTCCTTTTTCTAAAATATTCGTTATCAATTTAAATATATGTTAATATAAATATTGAGTTTGATTTTTTTTTTAAGGAGAAGTACATAGCGAATTGAGGAAAACTCTCATTAGAGATAGTAGTGGAAATGGTAGCAGCAGTAAGAGTAGTAGAAGGAGCAGTACTAGCATTCACCAGCACGTGCAGTCTGTTGGTCAGTGGAAAATTTCCTTCATCAGGTCCTGAAAATTTCAACTTATTGCACTAAAAAGTCAATAAGGGTGTATAAAAAGGGTGTAAAGGGAACTTATAGTGTCGTAGATGTACGACACTATTCTATGTATAATAATTTCTTAAATAAAATTCCGAGACGAGATAGAAAAAGATTATTATAAATAAAAGTTTAATATAAATAATTCATGGAAAGGCAGTGCGGTCTTCGAAATTATCTAGATTATCATAAAGAGAAGTTTAAGTGAACTGAGGGAAGTCCAGCACAAATATAGAGGGTGATTAAGGAGGTGATAAAAAGAATAATGAGAGGTTCCCAAATTCAATTAGTTCGACTGAGATATGTGACCATTTTACTGATATTGCCGAAAAAGTGTCTGAGAATAATTATGTTGTTAAATGAGAAATGAATTTGAGCGATATCTACCTGCAGAGGCTGACGTCTCGTTATACCTCAAACCAGTGACCCTGACGGAGTTAAAGGAGATGGCTCCATCGTTTGGCAATTCTGCAGCTGGTATTGATCTTGATCCATCAAAAG
>NC_142806.1:7579148-7695542 GCF_049724085.1 Artemia sp. Qi Xiang Cuo
CTTTTTATAAATATGGAGTCTACTACTACTACTACTAACAACTCACTGCAGCACCAAGCCGCCTGACGCCAATACAGCTACGCACGCTCCTCCTCCACCCCAAACTATTCAAAGCCTCCCTTTTTATACTCGCCCACGAAGTTCCCATTTCCTTTAAATCATTCTTTATGACGTCCTCCCACCCCGGACGAGGACGACCTGCTTTCCTTTTAGCCCTAGACGGTTGGCCAAAAAGAACAATCTTCGGCAATCTATCATCCTTCAGGTTTTTGATAACCAAGTTCAAAACTGTCGGAATGCTGAGAGTTTATATCTTAGTTTTTTGTAAGTTGGCTATTGTTTTGTGTATTTTTATGTAATTACTTACTTTTTTTCATTTTGGTATACTTTTACTTTAATTGACATACTTTTTCAATTCAATTTAGAAAAATCTTGGTCTCTAAGCTTCATGAAATAAAGAATTTTTTTCAACTGAAGATAAGGGGCAACATTAAGACTTAAAATGAACAGAAATTATTACGTATCGGAGGGATTGCCCCCTCCTCAACACTTGGTTCTTCACGCTACAGTTTTTCGGCCCTTAAAAAAAAAGTTACTTATTGTTCTAATTAACCGATCCTTGTGTTTCAGGAGTCGTTGTTAAAGAATTCGGACAAAATTTAAACTTTAGCGCAAAGAGCGTGGTGTTGAGGAGGGGGCAACCCCTCCTCATGCACGTAATAATTTCTTTCTGTTTTAAGTTTTAATGTTGCTCCTTACTTTCAGTTGAAATAATTCATTTTTTGTTTAATTTCTGATCGTTTTTTGAATAACGCCAGGATACCTGACTCCACCTCGACGGAAAAATTCCCCTCCCCATAGAAATATCCTCCGGACAATTCAATTCTGGTGAAAATCTACTCCGAATAATTACCCTTAACATCTCTACGCGTAAAATTGATTCAGTAAAGAGAAAGCAAGACACAAAGAAATTTCGTATAGGAATTATAGCAAATTCACCCAGTGTAAAATTTCCCCTGAAAAGTTCACCTTCTGGAAACTTCGCTCTCCATGGAAAATTCTCCCAGCCGAAAATTTGTCCTTCCCTCCCACCCGAAAAATAGATGCAGACTTCCCAATAAAAAACAAAACAATGCGCAAATTTTATAAATTCAAAACCTTTCCTGAGGGGCTTTAGGGGGTCATTTTATGTCCAAAGACATACTTATTGGGTCTTTAAACTATGCTGAACAAAATAGCTATCTCAAAATTTTGATCGAACGATTTTCGGAAAAAAGTGGCATGGGAGGGGGCCTAGTTGCCCTCCAATTTTATTGGTCACTTAAAAAGGGCACAAGAAATAGAATAAAAAATCTCCTGATGTTCTAGGCTCACTGGGCTGATACGATCACTCCTGCAGAAAAATACAACAAACAAATACGCATCCGTAATCTTTCTTCTGCCAAAATTACAAAATTTCACATTTTTGAAGAAATGAGCTTGAAACCTCTACAACAGGGTTCTTTGATACGCTGAATTTAATGATGTGCTTTTCATTAAAATTCAATGACTTCTAGTGGGTCTTTCCTCCTTTTTTCGAAAATCAGACAAATTTTCTCGTAGCTTTTGATGGGTAGGGCTAAACTTATAGAAACTTATATAATTGGAATCAGCATAATAAGTCAATTCTCAAGGGTGGATCCAGGATTCTCTTTAGGGGGGGGGGTTGTAAAATAGGCTGATCCGATAAACTTGCGTTAAGAGCAAGTTTAATTAAAGCAAACTTGCGTTAATTAAGTAAATTATACTACTTTAAACTTCGTTAGGGCGGCGCTCTCCTCGCCTCCCCTGGATCCACCACAGTCAATTCTTTGGATATATCTGTTGGTATTATATTCCGTTTTTTGGAGTTTCATTTACTGTTGAGCCGGGTCGCTCCTTACTTACAGTTCGTTACCACGAACTGTATGATTATCCATCAAAATCCAAGTAGATATCATTGAAATATTGATAGTTTTTTTCTGCGCTACCTAAAGTATTGTGTTCATAAAACTTTACAGTTTCAGGAATGGTAGTTAAACAAATAGAAAAGGTTTTTCAAATAAAGTAAGGAGCAAGTTTAAAACTTAAAACAAACATAAATTAATCTTTATATAATAGAAACTGCCCCATTCTCAACACCTTGCTCATTAAATCTTTTTTTTTTTGCATATTTTCTTAAAAATTTGAAAAAGACAAAAATCACAGTAAAGATGGGAGCTAAGGAGCAGACAGCCCCCTTTACACCAAGAATATTCTGTTTAAATAGGTTCCAAATCTGTTCTTGCTTTCAGTCGAAAAGTTCTTTTTTTTATTTAATTACACAATTTTTGTTGAACAATTTTTTTTCAGTGTATAATTAGAAAAGAAAAATATTACCATTTAAAATTGCTGAAAACTAAGTTTCTAGCAGTATTTGCCGCCCTATAGAAATTTCCTGGTGGGGCTGATGATGACCTGCTTTTTCCACCTACGTGCTTTTAGATATGGGAATGTAACATTTTAGCTGTATACAGAAACATTTTAGTTAATTCCTACTCCCCCTACCTCTTTCAACATTTATCTGAAGCCTTAGGAAGAGTAAGCAGTTTGTCCATTATATTTTTGTAGGAATCTACCCTACCTCCACCTAAACAATGGCTCACCCCCCTCATCGTAGCTGATACGCAATTACAGATCACCAAACGTAGCCTACAAATAAAGCGAATCAACTTGGTAGAATCCAGTACTGCCACCATTTGGCATTACTTATTTTGCACCTGGGAAGCCTAAAATATATTTATTGATACTTTTAAATCAATTAGCTTCTCAGAATCTTAAATTGATTGCAAATTCGTCCTCTGCAACTGGTCAACCCCTTCGCGACTGGTTAACCCCTGTGCAACTGGACCCTCGTTTAACTGAACTCCATGCAACTAAACTCAACCCCCGTTTAACTGAACCTTCGTGTAAATCACCCCTGTTTAACTGAACCATTGTCTAAATGACCGCCTGGCCAGCTCAACCCCATTCAACAGTACCCTCATGCAACTCAACCACAGTGTAACTAAACCCCTTTCAAATGAATCCAGTAAAACTGGACTTTCGTGTACTCAACCCCCGCTTAACTAAACGCTGGTACAATTCAATGGTATAATGTTTCAATTTAATGGTACTGCCACAAATCCTCATTCAACAAAACCCCAACGCAACCCAATCCTAACTCAACTAAATATCCTTGAAGCTCAACCCTATTCAGCTCAACCCTCGTTCAAGTCAACCTCTGTGTAATTCAACCTTCGCGGAACTTAGTCCCTATTCATTTCAACCCCCATTTAACTCAACTTCTGTGCAATTCAACCCTCATTTAACTTAATCCTCATTCAACACAGCCCCCGCTTAACCCAAATATGTGTGACTTAATCCCCACTGATATCAATTGCATCCAGTTCAACCCCCTCAGATCTATAATATAGATAGAAAATGTAATTCAGCCCGTTTTGTCAGAGATGAAGAAAACTGAATCGGAAAAAACCGGCCATTACTTATTGGTTAATTCATTTGTGTTTTATTTTATTTTATTCCATTTCAATGTAAAACTAATACCCCCCCTAAAAACAAAAACAATTTACCCTTCTGTCCTATATATTTGAAAATTAGTGGAACTTACCGTAACCAGTGCCTGAACACGCTTGATGGTCATGGTCGGAGCAATAGCTGTAGGCCTACCCTAACCCTAGTACAGAGAAAATCAACTCCTAGCTCAGGAATGATACCTATTATTTAAATTAATCTTAATAGTAAAATTTTATTACGAAAACGAATTTATGGAAATTTTTTAAAAGAGCTGGAAGTACTGATAAGTCTCCCTTATTCTGTTTTATTTATCCTGTACTAATTGGGCACTAAAGTATCTTACAGAAGTTTAAGGTCATCTAAAACTAAAATTCACATTTACACACTTTTTATAATTTCTTCATAACAACATTGTCACAAAATGCCTAATGGTACCAAAATACAATTTTAGCGTAATTTCTGGAGTGTCAAGGCTCGAAATCATGAAAGGTCTACCACTAAAATCTCCATGATCAAAAACCCTTATACTAGTGTTTAAAATCCCCCCCCCTTGAGTGCACCCTTTCCTAGTCACCTTTGCAAGTGGAGAAAAAAAAAGCTTTGAGAAAACTGCTTCTGCTACAACTGCTATTATTAAAAACTCACTGCAGCACCACGCCACCTGAGGCCCAAACAATTACACAGGGTCCTTTCCATCCCAATCTATTTAATGCCTCCCACTTTGCACCCTCCCAGGTAGTTCCCATTTCCCTTAAATCTTTCCTTACGACATCCTTTCACTTCAACCGGGGACGACATGCTTTTGTTTGGTCCTTGACGGTTGGCCGAAAAGGACAATCTTTGGCAATATGTCATGCTTCAACTACAGACCGTGTCCTAGCCATCATCACCTTTCTCTCCCCATCCTCCTGAAAAGCATAAGTGAATCATACTTTTCGGACCGTCTACTTTTTGATATACGTTTCTTAAGTCTGTAACAAACTACCATATGGTATTTTGAGACAACTACCGAGTGAAAAAAATCCTTCAAATACAAGGCTAATTCGTTAAACTTCTTCGTTAATCTAATCTAATTCGCTGTTTATTTTCACTTCCTTGTTGCAAAAATCATTGCGTAATAGTTTATGCAACGTCAATCTACCAAACCATATAAAGTAAGCTATTTAATGACATATCCCTATATTTAATTGATTCTGATTGAAACTAGCTCTTCATATGAAGACTTGCCTAGCTTGAATTTTTTAGAGAAATTAAATTATATGTTAAAAGTTATAAATGTAATAACTGATGAAAGATCAATAAGTTCCTTATAAATTAGTATTTTATTCTGTATAGGCTAGTTAAAGACTTTTTTCTCCTAAGAACATCATCCTGTTTATTTACAATAATGCTTTGTGTTCTCAGTAAAGAGAGAGAAAATTCATTTCCATTAAAGACCAATATTTACAAAAAAATCGTATCAAACAGACCTACCATGTGAAAATCTATACAGATTTTTTTGTGGCAGGACTCAATATTTTGCTCACTTACTCCATATATGTTGAAAAAAAAACCAGAAAAAATGCAATCATATAAATAAATAAGAAATAAACCTCATGCGAACCGTGAACAAATACGTACACAAGATAGAAGAAAGAATACAGCAATAGTTTTCAGTATTGTGCAAATCTGAAGCAATATCATGGGTTAAAACAACAGTTAAACTTTAGCGTTACGAGCAAGGTATTGACGAGGGGGGTGAACCCCCTCATATTCGCAAAAATTTTTGTTTGTTTTAAGTTTTGAGGTTGTTCCTTACTTGTAGTTGAAAAAACTTATTTTTTTATTTAATTATAGATAGAAGCTTGAAGCTTGTACAGTAGCGTTATCCGATGTGCTGAATCTGATGGTGTAGCTTTTGATATCTTTTATTTACTGATAGGGGTGTTTTCCCTTTTTTCGAAAATCAGGCACATTTTCTCAGGCTCGTGGCCTTTTATGAGTAAAACTAAGCTTAATGAATCTTCTATACTTGGAATCAGCATAATACGAGTAATACGTTTTTTAAATATATTTATTGATATCGAAATTCAGTTTTTTAGAGTTTCGGTTGCTATTGAGCCACTCTCTAACACGAACTGTTTGATACCAGATTAATACATTAAAGTGATGTTTGCTATGTATGAGAACAGCATTGATGTGGTTAATATAGGAAATAAAATTAATATATGTTTTCCTATAGAATTAAGAGTTAAGTAGGGTTGCGTTCCATCTCCATTTATATGCATGATTTTATGGACTTTATCCTAAGGAACATGGGAAAGGCTAAGGGAGAGCACGACATCAAATGGGAAAGTAAAGCTTTTTCAGACTGAGACAATGCTGAATATTTGAGTGTCCTAGATGAGAATTTTTAGTAAAAGGAATTGTTTTTTAAAGAGTTCAGAGCACAAGAATAGGCTTAAAAATTAATGCTTGAGAGGCTCAGTCACTGACACTGGGAATAAATGAAGGTAAAGTGGCGATATCGATCAAGTGGATAGCACCCACCTAAGTAAAATCATAGGCAGCGCAATAGCGAGCCCTTATCAACAGCGAGTTGGGCTCTAAGCATTTTTTTGCCAAGGCACTTCTCATAGAACCACCTGTCGTAGAAACCTCCGTGATGTCCAATAATTATGCCTCTGGAGATGATAACCTCCCCTCCCACACAAGCACAGCCCTTGGGCCAAGAGCTCCAACTTCTGTATTTGCATATTGTTCAGGCTCAGATACAGCACTTGTTACTGGGAAAGAGGTGCTTGTTTGATCCTAGGCGTGCAAACAGACTAAGGGTAATAAGGTAAAGTTTTGTGGAATTTTATGGGACACGCTGAGCCAATTAAAAATTCCCTGTGTTCATTAAAATTATCAAAAGGGGGTTTCTAAGGAATGGCTTAGAGTATTAAGTTGGAACGTTTAGGAAATGATGAGGGGGATGTTCAGTTGATCAAAAGGCAATATGTGTACGCTAGTACTACTGCTATTTCTACTATTATTAGACACGGCAAAATTTTTAGATTTTGCCGTGCTGGGGTAGGCTCTGTTGTCTTTATCCTTTTGTATGGTATGATGTTTTTTGGTTTATCTTACTTATCTTTATTTTTGGCGTACTTAAACTCATTGTAATAATAATTGTAAGCCTTCCTTTCGAGATTAGCTCCCTGTTGGCTCTATTTAATTTTTTGTGTTGTTTATATTTGTATGAAATACAATTTTTCTATCGATCTATTATTAGGGCTAAGGGTATTAGGGTGAAAATTTTAAGCTAGCTTGCAATAAAGTGGAAATTATGTTTTGATTTTTAGAAGGAACAGGGTGCGTTAGTCCTACTCCTCTTTTTGGTAATTTCAGCTCATTTCCAATTTGACTTGGTTATTTGCTGTCATTTCGGTTCGGCTTTGGTTTCATTTGTTTTGTTTTTTTATAGTGGTTTATAGTAGTTTTATGCTTTGAACATTATTAGACGTTCATTCTGCTCATCTCTCGTATAATATAGCTCTTTATTATTTCTTGAAAAGCTTCGTTTGTGGAGTTTATTTTTTTATATTAATTGTAAAGATGGTGGATGTAGTGAATATATTTAAAGTTGAATAGCGAAGTCCCAGAGGTTTTTGTTTGTTTTTGTTGAAAAAATAATAGAAAGATAAGCCTACGAACCAAAGATTAGATCATTGGAAACTACAGTGATGACAGTAGTCAAACATATCTTTGAAACTTGAGTGCTTTAAGAGACGGAGAAGCATTTTTTTAGATGTTTTCGAGTTGAATTGTCTACGTATCCTTTTAGCTACCCGTCTGACTAACCGTGTTACAAATGGTGGGTTACGTAAGAAATGTGATTCAATCCTACTTTTATATATGAGGCGCATCACCCCCTCCTCAACACCTCACTATACGGTTTTTTAGTGATTTCAAAAACTTTCATATTCTTATAATTAATCAAAAAACTTTTTGCAAAAAATAAGTTTTTTAAAAAAAAGTAAAGATCTCCATAAAACCAAAAGTGAACAAAAATAGAATCAAAGAATTTATCAATAATGCAACTACCACAAATAAGTATCAATAAATAAATCAAAACCAAAACAAACATAAATTAAAATAATTCAAACTCAACACGAGCAAAAATAATCTGAGTAGGTTCTAAACCCTATGCTTTCTAAAAGCCAGAATATAATTTGTACCTTACTGAAAAAATTCAAATGAATTTACTGAAAAAATGTGCATTGTCAGTTTATTGTACATATGCAGTTTTTGATTCGTTTAAATGTCGTTGAATTTTTTATTTCTTAAAGTTATAAAATTGAACACATTTAAGAGAAATTTTTCAGTAAAGTACAAATTATATTCTAGCTACTAGAAAGCGCGGGACTACTAATCATACACGGATTAATTTCTGCTCGTTTTAAGTTTAACTTATTTCAATTCATGTTTGTTTTGGGCTTCATTTATTTATTGATACTGATTTGTGGTAATTGCATGCTTGGTAAATTATTTGATTGTATTTTAGTTTATTTTTGGTTTAATAGAGTTCTTTACTTTTTTTGAAAAACTTATTTTGTGCAAAAAGTTTTTTTGATTAATTTCTGTTTGTTTTATATTGACATAGTCTTTTTTTGGGAGAAAGACTGAACCTCCTCTGAAGTCAAACAGCCATCCCTTCCATATATAATTGAATGGGCAATAGCCCTTTCAATTTCCAATCGAATGAACCCTTTTTGAAATTTTTACAACACTTTCTATAAAAAATCATATTCCCCCAGGGCATAACATACAACCTTAGGTCTGAGAGCTGTGGGGGGGGGTCATCCTTAAAGACCAAATTTTCAGAACTTTAAAATACATTCAACAAAATGGCTATCTACAAATTTTGATCGGATGTGTTTGGGGAAATGGTGGGCATGAGAGGGGGTTAATTACTCTCCCATCACTTTTGACTATTAAAAAGGGCATTAGCCCTTTCAAGTTCAATTAAATGAGCCCCTTTTGAAATTTCTAAGACAACGCTATCTATATAAACCTTAGATGTCCCCGGGGCATGACTTAACACCTGTTCCCTGGGGGCTCTGGGGGGCTTGCCTCAATTACATAATGTCCAAAACTTTCAACTACGTTGAACAAAATGGCCATCTCAAAGCTTTGATTGAATGTGTTTGGGGAAATAGTGGGTGTGAGAGGGGGGTTAGTTGTCCTCCAATAACTGTTTACTATTAATAAGGGCACTAGCCCTTTCAATTTCCAATCGAATGAGCCCTTTTTGCAGTTTCTACAATAACGTTTTCTATAAAAACTTTTTATGCCCCCAGGGAATAACTTACAACCCTTGCCCTGAGGGCCGTAGGGGGGTGTCATCCTCAAAGATATAATTTTCAAAACTTTCAAAAACGTTGAAAAAATTGGCTATCTCAAAATTTTGATTGTATGTGTTTGGGTAAATGGTGAGCGTGAGAGGGGATTTATTGCCCTCCAATCATTTTCAACTATTAAAAAGGGCACTAGCCATTTCAATTTCCAATCGAATGAGCCCTTGTTTCTACGACAACACTTTCTATAAAACCTTATATGCCCCCAGGGCCTAATTTACAACCCTTGTCCTGAAGGCTGGGGGGTTTGTCCTCCTCAAAGACCTAATTTCAAAAACTTTCAACTACGTTAAACAAAATGGCTATTTAAAAAATCTTCATTCAATGTGTTTGGGAAAAAAGTGGGCGTGAGAGGGGGGTTAGTTTCCCTCCAATCACTTTCGACTATTAAAAAGAGCACTAGTCCTTTGAATTTTCAATCGAATGAACCTTTTTTCAAGTTTCTACTACAAATATTTCGATAAAAACTTTACATGCCCCATGGGCATAACCTATAGCCCTTGCCCTGAAGACTGTGGGGGGAGTTTCCTGCTCAAAGACATAATTTCCAGACTTTTCAACTGCGTTGAACAAAATAACTATCTCAATATTTTGATTGGATGTGTTTGGGGAAAGTGTGGTCTTGGAAGGTTTGTCAGATGCATTCCAATCACTTTCAACAATCAAAAAGGGCACTAGCCATTTCAATTTCCAATGGAAGGAGCCCTTTTTGAAGTTTCTACGACAACACTTTCTATAAGAACCTTAAAAGCCTCCAGGGCATAACTTACCGCCCTTGCAGTGAGGGCTGTGGAGGGGGGGGGAGGCGGTCATCCATCATGCCCTAATTTCCAGTATTTTAAACTACGTTGAATAAAATGGCTATCTCAAAATTTTCCTTGGATGTGTTTGGGGAAAAGGTAGGCATGAGAGGGCGGTTAGTTGCTCTCCAATCACTTTCGACTACTAAAAAAGGCAATGGCCCTTTGAATTTCCAATCGAATGAGCCCTTTTTCAAGTTTCTACGACAAAGCTTTCAATAAAAACATTATATGCCACCAGGGCATAACTTGCAATTCTTGAAAGACTGAGCCTCTTCTGAAGTTAAACAACCATCTCTTCCATATAAAATTGAATGGGCAATAGCCCTTTCAATTTCCAATCGAAGGAACCCTTTTTGTAATTTTGACAACACTTTCTATAAAAAATCAAAGTCCACCAGGGCCTAACTGTCAACCCGGGCCCGGAGGACTGTGGGGGGGGGTGGTCATCGGCAAAAACCAAACTTCCTGGACCTTCAAATACGTTGAACAAAATGGCTATCTGAAATTTTTTAATGGATGTGTTCGGGGAATTGGAGGGTGTGAGAAGGGGTTGGTTACCCTCCAATCTCTTTCGACTATGAAAAAGGGCACTAGCCCTTTTAATTTCCAATTGAATTAGCTCCTTTTGGAGTTTCTAAAACAACGCTATCAATAAAAACCTTGAATACCTCCAGGGTATAACTTACAACCTTTGCCCTGGGAGCTCTGGGGGGTTTGTCATCTTCAAATGCATAATTTCCAGAACTTTCCACAACGTTGAACAAAATGGCTATCTTTAAGCTTCGATTGAATGTATTTGGGGGAAAGGTTGGTATGAGAGTAGGAGAAGGGGTCCCACTCCTAACCAGAGTGACCCTAACCGGAGTGACATCACATCCACAAGCCCATTGAAAACTACCAGGACGAGGTGACATCGCTTAACCTCCAATGAATTTACCTTGAATTTATGTAATAGGATGTTGTCGAAATCAACCTACGTAATGACTGTTTGTTATGGTTTCACACATTATTAATTTGGTGTTTGATGCTTTTGTATCTCAGTCAATAAATTGAATTTGATTATCAGTTGAATCAATATAATACAGAAACTTCAAAGATGTACGGTGTTCTAGATTGCAAATTCATTGGTTTAAAGAAGTCAGCTTGTGGTGTAATTTTTGAATGTGCATTTTTATTGTTGACTACAGATCATAGTGAAGTCTCTTGCTATCACTGACACATCAGCTATAATATGTATGCTTACAATAGAGACAGATGAAGCATGAAATTACGAATTATAAACAATATATGTTTATATGTTAGAGTGATTCCCACATTCTATGAAGGAGGGAAGGATCTATCCACGGTACAACAGGAAGTTGGAAAAATGTGTAGCTGTTTTGGTGTGACAACACTATATGCGAAAGGCAGTGTACCTAGTGATAAACTTTTAATTGTCAAATGCAAATCGGATATTCTATTATTAATTTTGGAAGATTTTAATTGTGAGATATTTCCGAATAAAATACACAATCCTGAGGACGAAGTTCGTTTCTTTAGCAGATGGGTTCCGATAGATATTCCTTCTCGGAATACATGTATAAGATATCCCGGGAAGAAGAAGAACAAAAAAAAACATGATATAGATTGGGATTACACCAAGTGGGTGATGAATGATGAAATGTATGACAAGATTGTTAAAATTTGTTTATACCCCTGAAATGGAAATACATGACATCTGGGGAAAAAAACATGAATTATTTTATGAGAGATTTAAGGTGTTCATTTTTATTATGATATTCATCATGTAATTATTTCATTAAAAATATTTTATTGCATTACTTGCTATTGTTGAAATCAATATACACAATTTCTGTTTGTTATGGTTTCAACTGTATAAGTTGTTTGTACTTCATGTTTTATATGACAACTGAGCATAGTTGTCGATACACAAAAAAAGAGATAAAAATTACTTATAGGGATTATTTAGACAGTAAAAAGTTAAATTCCTTGGTTGGTGCTACTAAAATAAAAAAGTTCCAACTTCGGCTTAGAGTTATCAATAAGAGTTATAATTGTGCAAGCAAAAAGTTATCAGAACGTCATATCAGACCTCATCTTTCGGGAGTTAGACAAATGAACGGATTGAACATTCAATTCTTACACTTTCTTGCTTAACATTATCAAATATGAAATTTAGAATGTAATCTTTTTAGAAGCTCCCCATGGCCTACATGTTTCATCATTTTGAATTTTCTATTTACTAACCTTAGGCACTTACACTTCAACTGTTCATGCAAACATCCAGCTATAAAATCAATACTAAAAAGAAAATTACCATTATTTAAAAGAATTAAACTCTTCGAAACACCTATTTTCAAACACATTTTTTATTGACTAGTTTAAACGGCTAGATACAGTTTGAAAGACGTTGACGAAACGTTAAATTGTTCATAGTTCCTAAAAAATGTGTGAACTTCAGACACATAAATTAAATTTCAGGTGAATCTACAGAGTTTAAACTTTGTTCATTTTAAGCCTTTTTTCACATTTTTTTTTATCATTTTTGCAGATTGAGTTCAGAATGACATTTGGGAATGAAATTTTATTTTTAAGATGGGTTTGAAAAAAATAAATAAATAGAGTTATTAATTGTAATGAAGGCAGATAGTTTGTCACTGCGCCAAAGAAAAAATTTTATCGGGAGGACAAGTCAGAGTAGGGATATTCAAAAGATCATTATTTATTGGTTGTCACCTACAAGTTCAATATATGTTTCATCTTTTGAATCAGTTCCATAAAATAATTCATCTCGTTCTCTCTCCCGATACTAGAATTACTCTCTTCACATAGTTAATAAGCAGTAGAATAATCATTATCCCATTTTGAGACATACACAATTTTTACTCTGAAAATATTTAAGGTATAGTACAAATGGATTGCAAAAAAATGAAAATAGGGGGGACAACAAAATATCGGACAAATTTAGTAACTGAATTTAGTGATTTGATGAGTTTGGGCTTACCAATAATGCCTGAAAGGCCTTATTATTCCCCTCATGCAATTTTAGGGTAATGGGAGATTACACTCTTTTGGGGGACACACCGAAATGTTGAACAAATTTAGTTACTGAATTTAGTAATTAGATGAGTTTAGGCTTATAAATAACGCCTAAAGGGCCATATTTTTCTCCTCATATAAATTTTCGGTAACGAGAAACAACGCTTTTGGGGGGGGGGGGGGGAGGGGCCCACCGAAATGTTGAACAAATTTAGTATGCCTCGTTCATTGGAATAAAATGTTAGTAAAGGACAATCCGTATCCCCAAATTGACCCAAAGGCAATGCAAACATAGAATTATCCACGATGCTTGCTCATAGACACTAAGCAACTGGAAGCTAACCCTAAAAGGTTAAATATTCTCTATGAAAATTTCCGAAAAACCATTTTCCGAAAAAACCAGGAAATTTCATACAATTATAAATTACTTAAATCTTTTCGATGGATTGCTTCATTGGACTTGGTTAAAAAAAACTCTGAACATTCTTTGGGTATCCTAGAGCTAAACATGATCTATAAGTCGTAGATGAAAATGGAAGAAAAGCTAAGACATGTTTATTGTTTTAAAATATATTTAGCAAACAAAAAATATTTGGAAAATATACATATTTACATATTTAAAAAAAAAGCTTAATCCATTTGATATGACGAAGAGCATGAGTTTAGGTCTTTGGATATCTGATACATTTTTCCATGTCAGGTATTTTTTCATGCACCTTTTGAGCGAAATATCTAACTTCATCTTCCGGATCATGTACTGATTGCAGGTATTTATTACATTTGAAGTCTTCTAAGTTGAATAATGCTATGTCTTTATCAAATTTTTCTAGTAAGAGTATATTAGTTGGCATGTTACCCTTAACATAAACAGCTTGCACACCGAAAAAACTGCATATTTCCTGAATTTCCTCATGTACATGTTTTATTTCAGAGCCATTTTCATTGCGTGGTCTTATGATTTTAACGTAAAAACCGTTTCGATTTATAAAATTTAATGTTGGACTCCATCATTTTTTCATACTTCTCCATGAAAAATATACTTTCAGATTCAGCATGTCGGAGAACACACTTTCAGGTTCAGCATGTTGGAGAACCCTAAAAGGTCATCCCTAAAAGCGTATGTTAGCTCTATAAGGTTAAATAATCTCTATCAAAATTACACTTTCAGATTGAGCATGTCAGAGAACTCCAAAATTACTTTTTGACTTTATGTATATCCTAAAAAAAACAATATTATTCAAAGGCTTTATTTTATCAATTCAATACATGTTCTCTTCTTAATATTCCTTCTAAACCCATTTTCTTTTTCAATTTGGAGTGCACATCTTTTTCCACTCCCAATATTAGTTTTTGACTTTATGTTTATCCCAACACAAACCAAGTTACGTGCGCGCTCACGTAACTTAGTATAAATTAACCCTAAAAGGTCAACTGATCTCCATGAAAATTATACCTTCAGATTCAGCATGTCAGACAACACACTTTCAGGTTCAGCATGTCGGAGAACCCTAAAAGCTCATTCCTAAAAGGGTAAGCACGCACGTAACCTAGTGTAAATTAACCCTAAAAGGTCAAACAATCTGCATGAAAATTATACTTTCAGACTCAACATGTCGGAGAACACACTTTCAGATTCAGTATGTCGGAGAATCCTAAAAGGTCATCCCTAAAAGGGTAAGTTAACTCTAAAAGGTTACACAGTCGCTATGAAGTGATTTAATGCATAAAATAAACTAGATAGTGTCGACGACTAGTTATATATTAACATTGGGGCAGTTGCGTAGCGTCTCTGAGCAAGCATCGTGTGCAATTCTATGTTTGAATTATCTTTGGGTCAATTTGTGGATACGGATTGTCCTTTACTAACATTTTATTCCAATGAACGAGGCATACTAAATTTGTTCAACATTTCGGTGTGCCCCCCAAAAGAGCGTAATTTCTCGCTACCCAAACTTTATATGAGGATGACAATATGGCCTTTTAGATGTTATTTATAAGCCTAAAATGATCAAATCACTAAATTCAGTCGCTAAATTTGTTCGACATTTCATTTTGTCTCCCAAAAGAGCGTATTCTCTCATGACCCTAAATATTTATTAGATAAATATTAAGGCCTTACAGACATTATTTATAAACCCCCACTCATTAAATCAATAAATTCAGTTACTAATCTTGTCAGACAATTCGTTGTCCCCCCCCCCCTTTTCATGTTTTTTGCAATCTATTTGTACTATACCTTAAATATTTAAAGAGTAAAAATTGTGTTTGTCTCAAAATGGGATAATGATTATTCTACTGCTTATGAACTATGTAAAGAGAGTAAATCTATTATCAAGAGAGAGAACATGATGAATTATTTTATGGAATTGATTGAAAAGATGAAACGTATATTGAACCTGTAGGTGACACCCCATAAATAATGATCTTTTTAATATCACTACGCTGGTTTCCCTCCCGATAAACTTTCTTCTTTGGCACAGAGACAAACTATCTGCCTTCATTTCAATTAATAACTCTATTTATTTTTTTTTCAAATCCATTTTAAAAATAATACTTCACCTCAAATGTCCTTCTGAGCTCAATCTGCAAAAATAATAAAAAATACGAAAAAAAGCTTAAAATGAACAAAGTTTAAACTCTGTAAATTCACCTGAAATTTAATTTACGTGTCTGAACTTCGCGCATTTCTTACGAACAAAGAACAATTCAACGTTTCGTGAACGTTTTTCAAACTGTATCTAGCCGTTTAAATTAGTCGGTCAAAAATGTGTTTGAAAATAGGTGTTTCGAAGAGTTTAATTTTTGTAAATGGTGGTAATTTTCTTTTTAATATTGATTTTATTGCTGGATGTTTGCATGAAAAGCTGAATTGTAAGTGCCTAAGGTTAGTAAATAGAAAAGTTATAATGAGGAAACATTTAGGCCATGGGGAACTTTAAAAAATATAACATTCTAAATGTCATATTTGATAATGTTAAGCAAGAAAGAGTCAGAATTGAATATTCAATCCGTTTGCTTGTCTAACTTCCGAAAGATGAGGTCTGATATGAAGTTCTGATAACTTTTTATTGTAAATTTATAACTATTAATGGAGCCTCTATATTGAAAATTTAAACTTGCGTATTATAGAGACCATAATCTAGAAATACTAACTTTTTACTGTCTAAATAATTCCTAAAAGTAATTTCTGTCTCTTCCTTTGTGTATCGACAACTATTCTCAGTTGTTATATTAAACATTAAGTACAAACAACTTATACAGTTGAAACCACTACAAACAGAAATGTCGTAAATTGATTTCAACAATAGCAAGTAATGCAATAAAATGTTTTTATTCAAATAATTACAAGATGAATATCATCATAAAAATGTACACCTTAACTCTCTCATAAAGTAATTGTTTTTTCTACAAATAGTTTTTTTTTCCAGATGTCATAAATTTCAATTTCAGGGGTATACACAACTTTTAACAACCTTGTCATATATTATAATGTTTTATCAGTCATCACCCACTTGGTGTGATTCCAATCTATATCACGGATTTTGTTGTTCTTCTTCTTCCTGGGATATCTTATGCATGTATTCCGAGAAGGGATATCTATCGGAACCCATCTGCTAAAAAATCGAACTTCGTCCTCAGGATTGTGTATTTTATTTGGAAATATCTCACAATTTAAATCTTCCAAATTGAACAATGGAATATTGGATCTGCATTGGACAATTAATAGTTTGTCAGTGGGTACATTGCCTTTCATGTATAGTACTGTGACACCGAAAACACTACATATTTCTCCAACCTCCTGATGTACCGTGGATAGATCCCTCCCTCCTTCATAGAATAGGGGATCACTCTATCATATAAGCCTAGTTCGTTTATAATTCGTAATGTCATACTCCACCTGTCTCTATTGTAAGCATACACATTATAGTTGATGTGCCAGTGATAGTAAGAGACTTCACTATGATCAGTCAACAATATAAAATGTAGTCAACAATAAAAATGTGCATTCTAAAATTACACCACAAGCTAACTTCTTTAAACCAATGAATTCGTAATCGAGAACACGGTACATCTTTGAAGTATCTGCATTATATTGATTCAACTGATAATTAAATTCAATTTATTGACTGAGATACAAAAGCATCAAACACCAAAGTTATAATGTGTGAAACCATAACAAACAGTTCTTACGTAGGTTGATTTTGACAACATCTTATTACATAGATTTAAGGTAAATTCATTCGAGGTCAAGTGATGTCACCTCGTCCTGGTAGTATTCAATGGGCTTATGGTTGTGACGTCACTCCGGTTAGGAGTGGGACCCCTTCTCCTACTCTCATGCCCACCTTTTCCCCAAACACATTCAAACAACCACCCTCCCCACAGCCCTCAATGCAAGGGTTTTAATTTATGCCCTGGGGGCATATAGGGTTCTTACAGAAAATCTTGTCGCAGGAACTTCAAAAATTGCTCATTCCATTGGAAATTGAAATAGCTAGTTCCCTTTTTAATAGTCAAAAGTGATTGGAACGCATCTAACAACCCTTCCAAGACCACAATTTCCCCAAACACATCCAATCAAATTTTAAGATAGTCATTTTGTTCAACGTAGTGGAAAAGTCTGGATATAATGTCTTTGAGCAGGACACCTGCCCACCCCCCCCACAGTCTTCAGGGCCAGGGTTGTAGGTTCTGCGCTTGGGGTATGTAAGGTTTGTATTGAAAGCTTTGTCATAAAAGCATAAAAAATAGCTCATTCGATCGGAAATTCAAAGGGCTAGTGCCCTTTTTAATAGTCGAAAGTGATTGGAAGAAAACTAACCCTCCTGTCACGCTCACTTTTGTCCCAAACACATCCAATGAAGAATTTTTAAATAACTATTTTGTTTGACGGCGTGGAAAGTTTTTAAAATTAGGTCTTTAAGGAGGATATCCCCCCCACCCAGCCCACAGGGCAAGGGTTGTAAATTAGGCCCTGGGGGCATATAAGGTTCTATAGAAAGTGTTGTCGTAGAAACAAGGGCTCATTCGATTGGAAATTGAAATAGCTAGTTCCCTTTTTAAAAGTTAAAATGATTGGAGGGCAACTAACCCCCTGTCGTGCTCACCTTTCCCCCAAACACGTACAATCAAAATTTTGAGATAGCCAATTTTTTCAACGTTTTTGAAAGTTCTGGAAATTATATCTTTGAGGATGACAACCCCCTACAGCCCTCAGGGCAAGGGTTATAAGTTATGCCCTGGGGGCATATAAAGTTTTTATAGAAAGTGTTGTTGTAGAAACTGCATAAAGTGCACATTCAATTAGAAATTGAAAGGGCTAGTGCCCTTATTAATAGTCAACAGTGATTGGAGGGCAACTAACCCCCCTCTCACACTCACCATTTGCCAAGCACATTCAATCAAAGCTTTGAGATGGCTATTTTGTTCAACGTAGTTGAAAGTTCTGGAAATTATGTATTTGAGAATGACAAACCCCCCAAAGCCCCCAGGGCAAAGGTTGTAAGTCATGCCCTGGGAACATCCAAGGTTTGTATAGATAGTGTTGTCTTAGAAATTTCAAAAGAGGCTCATTCCATTGTAATTTGAAAGGGCTTGTGCCCTTTTTTATAGTAGAAACTGATGGGAGGGTAACTGACCCCCTCTCACACCCAAAATTTCCCCAAACACATCCAATAAAAATTTGGAGATAGTCATTGTGTTGAACTTAGTTTAAAGGTCTGGAAATTCACTTTTTGAGGATGACAACCCCCCCCCCTTCACAGCTCTCAGAGCTAAGGTGGTCGATTGGAAATCGAAAGGGCTATTGCCGTTTCAATTTTATATGGAAGAGATGGTTGTTTAACTTCAGAAGAGGCTCAGTCTTTCTCCATCAAAAAGACTATGTCAATATAAAACAAACAGAAATTAAACAAAAAATCTTTTTGCCCAAAATAAGTTTAAAAATATATATTAAAAAATAGCTCAAACACCAGATTATAAAAGCTGCAACAGTGACAAATACCAATTTTTTCACTTTGATATTGTCACTTTGATACCAGTTTTGGTAATTTAATGAACATTTGATTTTTTTTTAAAGTTTGATTTTGAAATAATGAATTTTTAAAAAACTTGAAACTTTTTACAATAAAAAACAAACAAAAATTAATAAAAAAAACGTTACGAAAAATAAATTTTTCAAAGAAAAGTAAAGGACATTTTAAACTTAAGCTCAGCAGATACAAATACCTGTTAAAATCCAAACTCAACACGACCAGAAACTACTATTAAAGAATAAAAGAATAAATTAATAAATAGATCTTAAAACGCGTGAAACTTAAATTGAATATGCAAATCAAGCTTGAAACGAACAAAAATCAGCACAAACAAGAGTTTGGGAATCACCTCCTTCTCTCAATTTAAAAGTCTAAAACCTACTGCGTCATTGGCGCTTTACTGAAAACTATATGTGTTTTGAACAGTCTTGGAAAGTATAAACAACATCAAACTGAATATTTGATGTATAGTGATATTAATCGTTGAAAGATCCATCAGTTCAAGTAATTCTTGCACTGTAGTTTATTTTAATTTTCAATGCTGTAAGAACTGTAAAATAAAATATTTATAACATAACTTTTTTTAATTTAAACGACAATAGGCAGTGGGCTCTTGGTTTTTATTTACAGTTAAAAGAGGAAACAGCATTCAAACTCTTGTTTGTTGTGAAACTTTTTTCTTCTTGAACAACTTTAAAAAGTGCTAATAAATTAAACAGAATATTTGATGTATAACGATATTGATCGTTAAAAGCTTAGCAGTTCAGAATTTTACTATAATTTTTATTTTTATTTTCAATGTTAAGTACAAAAGAAAATATTTGTCATAAAATTGGTTTTCAGTAAAGCGCCAATAACACAGTAGGTTTTAGACTTTTACAGTGAGAGAAGGAGGTGATGCCCAAACTCTTGTTTTTAGTGATTTTTGTTTGTTTTAAGCTTTATTTGCATATTCAATTTAAGTTTCACTCGTTTAAAGATTCATTTATTAATTTACATTAATATCTATTGTATGTCTGTTTGCATTGATTGTTTATTTAATTTCTTCTCGTTTCATGTTTCATGTATACTTCAATAGGAAAATATATTTTTTCGTTTTAAGCTTGATTTTTATATTCAATCTAAGCATTACTCGCTTTAAAATCTATTTATTCATTTATATTATTACCTGTTGCATGTTTTTTCCTATGATTGTTTATTTAATGTCTGTTAGTTTTGGGTTTTATTTATTATTTAATAGTAATTTCTGGTCGTTTTGCGTTTGAGTTTTAAAAGTTATTTTTGTCTGCTGCGCTTAAGTTTAAAATGGTCTTTACTTTTCTTTGAAAAAATTATTTTTTGGATAGTTTTTTTTTTAATTAATCATAGTAAATTGACTTTTTAAACAAAGCAAGATTTATTTTAGCAAAGTAAAGGTACTTGATAAGATTTGGTGGGGTGGGGGACTAAAACCTAGGGAAGAATACCTCAACTGCCTGCCTCCCAAGTTGACACCCTTGGGGGCTGATTACTTTTAAAAATCATATATACCATACGGAAAATGTTATGTGCACCGAACCATATTTGGTACAGCGAAGTACATTATATTATAGGCGTGCCGCAACCCAGTGTGGATTGTACCGTGCGGGGGGAGGGGGATTAAACGATGTACTAACTATCTACTTTCAAAAATTACGCATAAGAGTTAGTGGATGCCATGCGTGACAGAAGTATGCCCTGCGTGACGCAAGGATACACGTCTAAGCAGAAGTATGCTAATTGTGGAGGGCCCAATGCGTCACAATATAAGTGGCGCACCCCATCATAGGGAAATTCCTCGATTCCGATTCGTTAAGAACTTCTATTCTGTTTCTACGAATAACTATTTGAAAATAGACCCAATCATGGATAGGAAGCTATACGTGTCGACATTAACAAAATCTTATCCGTGAAATTGTCTGGTCCCATTACAAATTTATAGGTCTATATAATAGTTCTAGGCCCAGCATGTCCTTTCTTTCAATTTTTTTTTAGAAAGGGAGGAGGGTTAATCCGAATTAGGACATCTATGCTCTGGCAGGCCGTTTCTCCATATATTCTGCCAAGAGTTTAGGCTTTTTCTTTTCCACTTCTGGTTCATGCTAAGGAGATATATATCCCTGGAGTTTGCATCCTTTAACAGGGAGAATTATGACGTTTTTATATTGGAGATTTGATGTAATATTTTTTCCAGGTATAAACTTCCAATCAGTTACACCAACCTTAACCCCCTCCCACTGACAAGGGTGCCAATTATGGGCCTTTTATTTCAACTAAATGGGTGTTCATCAAAGTGGTAGAAATTTTAACATTTAGCCTAAGTTGGGAACATACCCCCAACATTCACTGGCGGATACAGGGGGGGGGGGCACACCCCCTCCAAGATTTTAATGGCACCCTCTTTCCCTGTTTTTATCTTTTTTCACTTTTTTTTCAGTAAATTTGTCATTTCAGTTAATAATTTGCACCGTGTTCACATTGCCCCCCCCCCCCCAAAAAAAAAAAAATTTTGTTTATGGACGCAGTTTTCAAAGTGGGCTTCTCACGATAGTTTGCTCTAGATCCATCCTTGCCAAAATTGATTTTTTTTTAACGCCGTAGAATGAATTCCTATCAAACAAAGTTATTCTACGAAGATCCTATCCAAATGGGACACGAGAACTAAAGATACCTGAAAAAATAATAAGATGATTATTAAAAATTCTAAATGGTTGTCCAAAGACCCTAGGATGCAGCGATGTTGATATGAAATGTCTCAGACTCTCACCCCTTCTCCAATCTCAGTGATGAGAGGGGTTCCAGTTTCTAGCAGGGTATCTTATAAGAATTCTGAGTGACAAGAAACGTGAATTGTGAGTGACACAGATTACGTCTATCAGGTACCATAAATGGTCGTATATTTATGTACGGTATATTTATGTAGCATAAATAGCTACTAAGACATGTGAGTGACACAAATTATGTCTATCATGTACCATAAATGGTCCTACATTTATGCACATTTATGTACGGTACATTTATGGAGTATAAATAGCCTACAAGAATTGTGAGTGAAACAAATTACGTCTATCATGTAGGCTACCATAAATGGTTGTACATGTATTTAACATAAATGTCTTATAAGAATTGTGAGTGACACAGATTAGGTATATCATGTACCATAAATGGTCGAACATCTATGTACGGTATATTTATATACCGCATATGGCTTATAAGAATTGTGAGTGAAACAGATTATGTCTGTCATGTACCATAAATGGCTTATAAGAATTGTGAGTGAAACAGATTACGTCTATCATGTACCATAACTGGCTTATAAGAATTGTGAGTGAAACAGATTACGTCTATCATGTATCATAAATTGTCATCTCGGAATATCAGCAAGCCACACTCGCAAAAATTAATTTTACGAAGCATTTTTTTTCATTAGGGGGGGATGAACTTAAGAAAACAAAGATAATGAAATGCAATAAATAACTGGAAAAATCATAAGTTAATATTTCAGGAAGAGAGCTCTGGCACATAAGGTCCCAATCCCATCAATGTGTCTAGAGTTTTGTTCTTTTGGTGAGGGGGAAGGGCTATGTAGTAAAGATGTATACATTGAAGTTTCATTCAAAGCACAAGAAATAAAGTATGTTTTTTCTAAAATTTAGACAAAAAGCCATTACTAGACAAACAGACTAGACTAGACAGAAAGGAATTTTAAACACGTGTAGGCTACTCGTGGGTGGATTTGGAGCAAAGTCTTGGGGAAGGCGCCAATTAACGAAATCTTGCAGGGGAGGGGCAATGTGACAAAGATGTCAATAAGTGATCAAATTGACCAATTTATTCTAAAAAAAGAGAGTAAAAAAACAAGGAATGAGGGTGCCAGGAAAAATCTTGGGGGACCTGCCCCCCTAGATCCGCCCCTGGGCTACTAAATTATAGTTTTTCCTTTGCATTGTTTGTCAATTTTCCCACCAATATATAGTCAAACTATGTCTTTGCAAAGTGCCCCTATACTGGAACAGGACTACCCGAGTCTCGCACCTTTGAACAAATAAATTTGACGGAAATAACACTGTAATAAACATGCACGAATGAGCTTCAAAATAGATTTTATCAATAAATTAAACTATGTAAATTTTTTTTTATGTTGCTTTTCCTGGAATACTAAACAAAATTTATGTTGAATATTGAGCAATTTATTCCTTTGACTATAGAAGTGGCCAATATTACTTATACAATTGGGATTTTTTCGATTGATGAAACATCCTAAATACCAATATAAAATAATGCTGATAGTTATTTTTTTTTAATTTGGGCCCAGTCATCGTTTTTATTGTTGAAAGGAGTTAAAATAAATATAAACATTTCAAAATGACAAGACTCCCATGTCCTTTTAAACACTATCAATATTAATAATTACCTAGAGCACACTGCTTTTCCACTCTTTCCAGTTATTAATTATTTAAACGAAATTGTATAAATAAACGAAAAACTTTTATTAAAACAGTGAATAAATGTGTATACTAATAAAAGCTCAAATACTTCCGCTTCACAACCTTTAGCAGCGGAAAAAGGAGATAGGTTGCGTATATACCTAATACAAGGAAGTCCCCAGGAGGAATGGCCTCTCCAAAATCCCAAACTTCCTCAAACTTCTGGGCAATTTCGCTCAAACTACCAAAAAGTTATTTATTATTCCCCTCCCCCTCCGAAAAAATCTTTCGTGCGTGCAAAAATTAGAACATTAAATTTCTGCATGGCTTGGTTGTATAGTCTAATTTTTCCTTTGTCTTCGGTTGATATAGGATTCCGAACAGGAAGCTGATAGATCTGGGCTTTCATTAGGATAAATTAGTTTTAAAAAAAATCACAAAAGATTTTTTTCAACGAAAAGTTAAGAGTTACATTGAATAAAAAGTAAGCAAAAATAAAATCAAATTATTTTCTACCATAAAACTACCTAAAATTGCCATCAATACATAAATGAAACCCAATACGAACAGAAATCATGGTTGCAGCGGCAGCTGCAACCTAGTAAAGAGCGAACCACGGCCCATAGTAACCAAAAGTTAAAAAACGCGTTTAGAAAAATAATACTGCCTAGTAAAAAAAAATTTCCATCTGACACTGATTCAGAATGGTAACTATCATTTCAGTTCGTATAAAAATAAAAGTTTATTTTGAAAAGGAATTTATGGCGATTTTGAAAATAAACCTGAAATCCCTCGAAACTAGCGTCATATAAGGATGCAAAATGTACCATTGGAATCAGAATAGTCGAAAACTTTATTCAGGGAAATTACAGTCCGCAACCTTGAAAAACAAGAAAAATTACTTTTTTGCATGGGTAGCACTGATCTGTCTCCAGTTTTTTTCTTTTTTTTCCAGGGCTAGCGGTTTACCAGAACATAATAGAGAGACGCTTAATGGCTCATTAGAAATCTGTTTCTCACATCTACGTGGTTCTTATAAATTCCACTATCTGCAAATTCCATATGGCACAAAAATGGCACATTATGTGCCATTTCTCAAGGGGTGGGGTCTAAACAGACTAATGAGAATTACTAAGGGGGCTGGGAGGGGGAGCATACGGGAAGGCTTCCTTGTAAATCTTCAGTTGAGGGTTTTGGAACATAATTATTACAATGGTACCGTTTTATACTTCAAAGCTTTTCAACTTAAGAAGTGGCACAAAAGGTGCCGTTTTTTGTGCTATTGGGAAGCTACGAATGGCAAAACTGATTTACATCACGTAGATATGTGCAATAGCTTTCAAATCAGCAAT
Source organism: Artemia sp. Qi Xiang Cuo (assembly GCF_049724085.1). Lineage (NCBI taxonomy): Eukaryota > Metazoa > Arthropoda > Branchiopoda > Anostraca > Artemiidae > Artemia > Artemia sp. Qi Xiang Cuo. The sequence continues at coordinate 7,603,777 of NC_142806.1, forward strand.
TAAACATCTCTAAGAAGCTCTGGCAGTCCACTAGCCCATAGCTTTTCCACTAATTAAAGATCTTAAGCCAAACTGGCCAGCCATCGCAAAAACAAACTAAGAGAAAAATCTAAAAAAAACAAAAAACAAACGAGACTGTAGTAGTGTGTATGTGCACAGTCCGAAACTTACATAGAAACTTACACCTGAGGGTGTGCACAGTATCAATCCTACGCCTGAGGCATGGATATGCGTGCAGTTTAACCGGTACATTGGCTTATCAAGGACAGTCACCTATTACTACGAACGGTACATGCCTTACCAGACGGGTTTCAGAGGTAACAGCCATTTTTTGGGGTCAATCAGAGAGAGCGGTGGTTCCTCCATATACAGTAAATTGATTAGTAGTTTTTTTTTTTAAACTTGGCAACGTATAATGTACTCAAGCATGTTTTGAGAGTTTGATCGTAATTATGGAGGTGCTGATTTCACGCCTACATTCACGCCTACATAGCCAGTGGAGTTTCACGGATACATGGTTTACCAGGGTCAGTCACTTATTACTACGAAAGGTATATGCCTTACCAGACGGGTTTCTGAGGTAACACCCATTTTTTGTGCACAGTATCAATCCTACGCCTGAGGCATGGATATGCGTGCAGTTTAACCGGTACATTGACTTATCAAGGTCAGTCACCTATTACTACGAACGGTACATGCCTTACCAGACAGGTTTCTGAGGTAACACCCATTTTTTGTGCACAGTATCAATCCTACGCCTGAGGCATGGATATGCGTGCAGTTTAACCGGTACATTGGCTTATCAAGGACAGTCACCTATTACTACGAACGGTACATGCCTTACCAGACGGGTTTCTGAGGTAACACCCATTTACCGGTTTCTGAGGTAACAGCCATTTTAGTTTTAAAAATACATGAAAAAGTAAATGTGGTAATCTCTAGTTTTGGCTATTGAGCCTTTAAAAACATGTGTGACAAGTCTTGTACAGTCTGTAACAATAGATGACGGTTCATGGTATGGCATGTTACGCGATCAACTTTCGTATCTATTATTGTCTAATGGAGTACCGTTAGTAGAAACATCTCTGATTGATTATGTAAATGGGCGTTGCCTTAGAAACCAGTCCGCTCGCTTTATACGGTGGGTATGGTGGGTATAGTCTGGTTTAGTTTTTCAAAGAGAGTGAGTATTTGACATTTTTGCAAAAAGGGATAAGGAATTCGCAAATTGGACTCTATGAACGATATTAATTAATGTTTTAATAATAGGAGTGTGAATGATTCTAATTAGTGATTGGAATGTATGACGGTGGAGAAAAAAAGGATTAAACTGATTAACAGTTAAGGTAACCCCGAAGGGGTTGTTAACTCAGGTAATTTGTTACTTGACCTAGCTTTACCTCTCCGATGTGGTTTGTATAATACGCAAGTAACGTTTCTGTATTTACACGTGAACATTTTGAATCCATTTTTGAAGTCTGTGGAAACAGTTTGACGTGTTCGGTGAGATTACGTTCCTTGGCGTTTGATAGACATTTGCAAACAAATGGGGTAATTAGTGATTGGATAATTTTTTAACGTGAAATCTCTGAATAAAATATTTTTGGAGCATGTACTTGACGATGGATAAAAGGGTTAAGGTGATTAGCAATTACGAGCAAGTATCCCCCCACTGGTTCCTGGCAGTAAGCTACGCATATCAAATTACTGTACTGTGGGTTAGGTAACATGATTAAACACGCTTTTAAAATCGGAATTCATTGATTGACCTTTGCAAAAAGGGGTAATTAGTGATTGAATAATTTATTAACGTGAAGGGTCAATTTTGGAGGGAAGACCAAAAATACTCAGAATAGAAAATAAACAGGATCTGCCTCAAGGGGAAGGCTCAGAGGCCCTTCGTTCCCCTATTTCTGAGGGCAGAGGAGGGGGGGATGGGGCTGGTTCAATTTTGGAGGGAAAACCAAAAATACTCAGAATCAAAAATAAACGGGATCTGCCTCTAGGGCAAGGCTCAGAGGACCGTCCCTCCACCATTTCTGAGGACAGGGGAGGGGGGAGGGTAAAATGTGGAGGGAAAACCAAAAATGATCAGAATCGAAAATAAATAGGATCTGACTCAAGGGCAAGGCTTAGAGGCCCATCGTTCCTCCATTTCTGAGGGCAGGGAAGAGGGGGGGTCAAATTTTGAGTGAAAACAATAAAAGAAAAAAATCGTAAATAAACGAACTATGCCAAAAGGGGAAGGCTCATCAGCTCCTTCGCCCACCATTTCTTTGGGAAGGGAGGAGAGTGAGTCTATTTTGGGGTGCCAACCAAAAATACTCAGAATCGAAAATAAAGGGGATCTGCCTCAAGGGGAAGGCTCAAAGGCCCTTCGTTCACCCATTTCTGAGGGCAGGGGAAGGGGGAGGGTCAATTTTGGAAGGGAAAACCAAAAATACTCAGAAAGTTCATTTTGAATTTCTTTCATCGAAATGCAGGAATTGGAATATTCCAGTAGTGTTTTGTTGTGCTTTCCCTTGTCATAGTTACATTATCTTAATTTTTCAAAGATCATTTTGAATTTCTTTCGTGAAATGCAAGAGTTGTAATATTTCAGTAGTGTCTTGTCGTGGTTTACCTTGTCACAGCTACATTCTCATGATTTTTCAAAGTTCATTTTGAATTTTTGTCGTGAAATGCAAGAGTTGGAATATTTCAGTAGTGACTTGCTGTGCTTTACCTTGTCACAGTTACATTCTCTTGATTTTTCGAAGTTTATTTTGAATTTCTGTCGTGAAATGTTTGAGTTGGAATATTTCAGTAGTGTTTTGTTGTGCTCTACCTTGTCACAGTTACATTCTGTTGATTTTCATAGTTCATTTTGAATTTCTTTCATTGAGATGCAAGAGTTGGAATATTTCAGAAGTGTTTTGTTGTGCTTTACCTTGTCACAGTTACATTCTCTTAATTTTTCAAAGTTCATTTTGAATTTCTTTCGTGAAATGCAAGAATTTGAATATTTAAGTAGTGTGTTGTATTGGTTTACATTTTCATAGCTACATTTTCATGATTTTTCAAAGTTCATTTTGAATTTCTGTCGTGAAATGTAAGAGTTGAATATTTCAGTAGTGACTTTTTGTGCTTTACCTTGTCACAGTTACATTCTCTTGATTTTTCGAAGTTGATTTTGAATTATTGTCAAAAAATGCAAGAGTTGGAATATTTCAGTAGTGATTCGTTGTGCTTTACCTTGTCACGGTTACATTCTCTTCATTTTTCGATGTACATTTTGAATTTATGTCTTAAAATTCAAGAGATGGTATATTTCAGTAGTGTTTTGTAGTGCTTTACCTTGTCACAGTTACATTCTGTTGATTTTCATAGTTCATTTTGAAATTCTTTCATTGAAATGCAAGAGTTTGAATATTTCAGTAGTGTTTTGTTGTGCTTTACATTCTCACATTTACATTCTCTTAATTTTTAAAATTTCATTTTTAATTTCTTTCGCGAAGTGCAAGAATTGGAATATTTCAGTAGTGTCTTGTCGTGGTTTACCTTGTCACAGCTACATTCTCATGATTTTTCAAAGTTAATTTTGGATTTCTTTCGTTGAAATGCAAGAGTTGGAATATTTCAGTAGTGACTTGTTGTGCTTAACCTTGTCACAGTTACATTCTCTTGATTTTTCGAAGTTTATTTTGAATCTCTGTCGTGAAATGCAAGAGTTGGAATATTTTAGTAGTGTTTTGTTGTGCTTTGCCTTGTCACAGTTACATTCTGTTGATTTTCATAGTTCATTTTGAATTTCTTTCATTGAAATGCAAGAGTTGGAATATTTCAGTAGTGTTTTGTTGTGCTTTACCTTGTCACAGTTACATACTCTTAATTTTTCAAAGTTCATTTTGAATTTCTTTCGTGAAATGCAAGAATTGGAATATTTCAGTAGTGTCTTGTCGTGGTTTACCTTGTCACAGCTACATTCTAATGATTTTTCAAAGTTCATTTTGAATTTCTGTCATGAAATGCAAGAGTTGGAATATTTCAGTAGTGACTTGTTGTGCTTTACCTTGTCACAGTTACATTCTCTTGATTTTTCGAAGTTCATTTTGAATTTCTGCCGTGAAATGCAAGAGTTGGAATATTTCAGTAGTGACTTGTTGTGCTTTACCTTGTCACAGTTACATTCTCTTGATTTTTCGATGTTCATTTTGAATTTCTTTCGTAAAATGCAAGAGTTGGAATATTTCAGTAGTGTTTTGTTGTGCTTTACCTTGTGACAGTTACTTTCTGTTGATTTTCATATTTCATTTTGAATTTTTTTCATTTCAATGAAAGAGTTGGAATATTTCAGTAGTCTTTTGTTGTGCTTTGCCTTGTCACAGTTACATTTTGTTGATTTTCATAGTTCATTTTGAATTTCTTTCATTGAAATGCAAGAGTTGGAATATTTCAGTAGTGTTTTGTTGTGATTTACCTTATCACAGTTACATTCTCTTAATTTTTCAAATCTCATTCTGAATTTCTGTCGTGAAATGCAAGAGTTGGAATATTTCAGTAGTGACTTGTTGTGCTTTACCTTCTCACAGTTACATTCTCTTGATTTTTCGAAGTTCATTTTGAATTTCTGTCGTGAAATGCAAGAGTTGGAAAATTGGGGTCTTAGTCCACCAGCCTGAATGGTGGAAATCCACTAGCTCAGTATTGGGGTCCCAGTCCACCAGCCTGAACGGTGGAAATTCACTAGCTCAGAATTGGGGTCTTAGTCCACCAGCCTTAATGGTGGAAATCCACTAGCTCATTATTGGGGTCTCAGTCCACCAGCCTGAATGGTGGAAATTCACTAGCTCAGAATTAGGGTCTTAGTCCACCAGCCTGAATGGTGTAAATTCACTAGCTCAGAATTGGGGTCTTAGTCCACGAGCCTGAATGGTTGAAATTCACTAGCTCAAAATTGGGGTCTTAGTCAGTGTTCAGATTGGAGCATTGGAGTCCGACTATCTGGGCTTTATTTGTCAAGGCAGGTGCCCACCTCACCTGCCCAGAGTCTCAGGCAAGTGACCCTAAATTTGAAAAAGTGGAAATTGGCTCAGATTTTCTAAACTGAGCTGAGACAATGAATAGATACTATTGGGAAAGTGATTGGAGACGCTGAGCATCCGTGAGCAAGTGCTAAATTGAGAGAGGAATTTGGGAAAATATTTGGGGGCGTCCACCCGCCCAGAGTCTCCAGCAGGTGACCCAAAAATTTAAAAAACACACAGAGACGACAGACACAAAGAGACGAATCACACACAGAGAGGACAAACACACAGAAACGACACATAGAGACGACACATGCACAGAGACGATACACACACACAGAAATGACAAACACACATAGAGACGACACACACAAAGAGACGTCACACACACACACACAGAAACAACACACACAAAGAGAAGACACACACATAGAGACAACACAAACACAGAGACAACATCCACACAGAGACGATACACACACACAGAGACGACAAACACACAGAGACGACAAACATACAGAGAAGAAACACAAACACAGTATACACACACACAAAGATGACTTACACATAGATACGACACACACACACAGAGGAATAAAACACAGAGACTACACACAAAGATAAATTATACGCAAAAATATAATAAAAACAAATATATACAAAAAACACAAATATAAGAAACACACAAAGCGAAGAAACACGAACATATAGGAAAAAAACACATATAATACACACACACACACAGAGACGACACACACATAGAGACAACACAGACATAGAGATGACAGACACACAGATACGACACACCCAAAGAGACGACACATGCACAGAGACGACACACACACACAGAGTACACTCACACACAGAGATGATAAACACACAGAGACGACAGACACAAAGAGACGAATCACACACAGAGAGGACAAACACACAGAAACGAGACATAGAGACGACACATGCACAGAGACGATACACACACACACACAGATACGAAACACACAAAGAGACCTCACACACACACACACACAGATACGAAACACACACATAGAGACGACACACACAGAGACGACACACACACATAGAGACAACACAGACATAGAGATGACAGACACACAGATACGAAACACCCACAGAGACGACACATGCACAGAGACGATACACACACACACAGAGAGTCCACTCACACACAGAGAGGACACACACACAGAGGTGACAGACACAAATAGACGAATCACACTTCATTCAAGAACAGTAATTAAACACGTTTTGAATCTAAATGCTATTTGCTTGCCTTTCCATGGCACCTTTCCAAACGAGCGGGGATTCCCCACTGGTTCCTATACATTGCAAAAAAGTGAGCAGTACGAAAACTCCACGTTTTCAGCCAGACTGGTTTTTTAGACAACACCCATTTTTAGGGGCCAATCAGAGACAGCGGAGGTTGCTCAATATACAATAGCTTGATTGGTGATTGGTTACACACCGCGACGGCGCATACATAGTGAGAGAGACATGCAAAGTCGACATAGCTTTATTTCTTTTTTTTAAGGTTAATTTAGACGAGGTTACGTGCGCGCACGTAACCTCGTCTAAATTAACCTTAAAAAATGAACTCTTGCATTTCAATGAAGGAAATTCAAAATGAACTTTCTGAGTATTTTTGGTTTTCCCTTCCAAAATTGACCCTCCCCCTCCCCTGCCCTCAGAAATGGTTGAACGAAGGGCCTCTGAGCCTTCCCCTTGAGGCAGATCCCGTTTATTTTCGATTCTGAGTATTTTTGGTTTTCCCTCCAAAATTGACTCCCCCGCTCCCCTGTACTCAGAACTGGAGGAAGGAAGGGCCTCTGAGCCTTGCACTCGAGGCAGATCCCGTTTTTTTTTGATTCTGAGCATTTTTGTTTTGCCCTCCAAAATTGACTTCCCCTCTCCCCTGCCCTCAGAAACGGAGGAAGGAGGGGCCTCTGAGCCTTGTCCTTGAGGCAGATCCCATTTATTTTCGATTCTGAGCATTTTTGGTTTTCCCTCAAAAATTGACCCTCCCCCACCCCTGCCCTCAGAAAGTGGGGAACGCAGGGCCTCTGAGCCTTGCCCTTGAGGCAGAGCCCATTTATTTTCGCTTCTGAGCATTTTTGGTTTCCCACCAAAATTGACCCTCCCCCATCCCCCCCTCCTCTGCCCTCAGAAATAGGGGAACGAAGGGCCTCTGAGCCTTCCCCTTGAGGCACACCCCGTTTATTTTCTATCGAGTATTTTTGGTTTTCCCTCCAAAATTGACCCTTCACGTTACAAAATTAGTGAGGACACCAGAGTAACTGACCAGAGTCAGTTACTCTGGTGTCCTCACTGAAGTAGCCTAACTCTATAATAGCATCTTTTCCCTACGTGGATCCGTTTGCGCCAATTGTACATATATTTTTTTTGTGGTGGTTTTATTGGTTTTTAGTTTTATCTTGGTTTTGTTTTTTTTATTCTGTTCTTCTTGTGTTTCTTTCTTTCTGAAGACACCTTGTTCGGATACAATGGAGGATATTTGGATACGCCTTGTTTGGAGAAATGGTTTCAAATATAAGTAGAAAATAAGTAGTTTATGCAAAAGTTGTTGGAAGAATTTGAATAAGAAATTAGACTTCCCGAGGCTCACATAAGGCTTTTTTCAGATGAATGATTTTCATTTTAGAACTAGAAACGGATAAAATCAGATAAAATACCGGCAATCTAAGTCAAATGTGATAGGACCAAAAAATATTTCAAACCCTTCTGGCTATAAAGGCGGAATTCACTTCAAAACACTGCTTCACATTTCAAATCTAAAGGGGAAACATCTGCTTTTGAATCTTGAAGCTGTCGCATTGGATTTAACTCGCTTCAAATGCTTTTTAAGCAAATCATCAGTGACCATGTGGCTATGACCGTTTTTTTGTTTTAATCCACAATATGTCTGAAGAGTGGTGAAAAGGTTATACTGGCTAGCCGATTGTGCTTTTGAGTCTTGATCAATTTTAAGAGACTAAAAAGTCTTTCTGTTATGACATTGGGAAAATGCAACCAGAAGAGAAACTTGATTACTTTCAAAGCGTTTTCAAACTTTTTATATCCATTCGGTGTTTTTATACTTACGACATATTTCAAGAACAAAACTGAGGCAAAACTTTCACAGTCCATGCCATCTGGGGGGGGGCTAACTAAAGCTGATTCTCAGCACTGCCTTTCAATGCTTGCTTTGTTCCACAAAGGAAGTCTAAAGGATGTGAAAAAAGGTTACAAGGTTTTAGCTTCTCCTGGAAGAGCGAAAGACAGATTCACAAGCTCAACAAACTTGTATATTTTACCTTCAAATGGGAACCTTTTCCGAGTTTGTCTTACTGCTTCTATGTAGAATTCCCTGGCCATACTCTTGAATTTTTTGCTGCTTTCGGCGCAATGCGTACCGTATTAGACATCAAATCCGAAAGACGGCTTTGGCGTTCCGACCAAGACACACCTGGTAAAGCTTGAGGCAATTTTCTTCGTTGACCACAGGGGCGCCCATACGGGGAGGGGGGCGCCAGCCCCCCTCCCCCCATGGCCGAATGACGGTATCATATATTTGTATTAATTTGAAAACAGAATAAGTTTTCAAAGCAAAGTAAAGAGGTCTATTAAGCCAAAAGTGGGCAGAAACAAAGTCAAATAATCTTCCAGCTGTAGAACTACCACAAATCACAATCAACAATTAAATGAAACTCAAAATAAACAGAAATTATAATAAATAGCCAAGTCAAAATCAAAGCGAGCAAAAATTAACATTACTCGGGCTGAAAACCCCCAATGGCTTCTCAAGACCAGAACATAACTCAGGATTTACTAAAAAAAAAAAAACAAATGACCGTGGATTGTCAGTTTGACATACCTATAAATCAAAATAGAATAGAAATTATCATAAATAACCGAGTCAAATTCAAAAGGAGCAAAAATTAACATTATTAGGGCTGAAAACATCCCATGCCTTCTCAGGATTTTGTTGATGATGTCATATGCGTGGGAGAAAACATTGAACAACACTTAGCAACATTAGCTAAGGTGTTCGAGAAGTTCAGGCAGGGCAATTTAAAATACCGGCCTGAGAAAGTAAATATATTTCAACTTAAAATTAAATTTTTAGGGGTTGTAGCAACACAAGGAGAGATATCAGACACTTATAAAATAAAATGTGTTGAAAACCTCAAACCCCCAAGAACTATGAAAGAATTAAGGTGAATTTTAGGTCTTACTGGCTACTTTGGAAAATTCGTGCGCAATTACGCCCAAATTGCAAAACCCCTCACAGAATTAACTAAAGGGAACTCCCATAATGTTACCTGGTCTCAGGAAGCTCAAACTTCCCTAGACCGTCTCAAAAAGGCACTCACTTCTGAACCAATATTATCACTTCCTGATTTCTAAAACGAACAATTTGTGGTCACAACCGATGCTAGTTCAAAGGGCATTGGCGCTATTATTTCGCAAATAATCCCGGTAGAAAACCTTAATCCTCTTGAGAAAACGCCTAAACAAAAAAAAATAGAAAGAGTTATATGCTATTCGAGTAGTACTTTATCAAAAGTCGAGAGTATTCTTACCGCCATACACTTAGAATTATTGTCTTTAATCCATCACTTTGGTAAATTTAGATACTATTAGATCGATAAAAAATTTATGCCACGTTCAGACCATAAAGGCTTGGAGTATCTGTTCACATTGGAAAGCCACACAGGAAATCGAGCCAGATGGATTATGAAAATCCAAGACCTAGATTACGAATTTGAAAATTTAAATGGTAAACAAAACGCAGCTTGCGACTTTTTGAGTAGATACCCAGAAAATATTCCGTCGGAAGCTGAGGAAAATCAAGTTAATGCTATCAATGCTAAAAGAAAACATGGATGTAAGAAAAGCAAAGTCAAGCACACGGTAAAAGAAAATAAGATTAACTATTGTCCCTTGTCTTTAGAAAATATAAAACGAAAGCAAAAAAAGGACGAAATGTGTTCAGCGCTTATTAATTATTTTGTGAATAACGATGCGTTACCGTATAAATTCAAAACTCTTAGAAAAGAGATAGATAATTTTTACTATGATCTTGATGAAGAAATACTATGTAGAATCGTGACTGCTGAGACAAATAGAAACCAAACCTCAATAATACCTGTTTTACCACAAAACTTAATAGTGCCTGCATTTGAATATTTTCATTCAGATATAGGTGGACACTTAGGAGTAACGAAAACTCTCCATAAATTAAAACAATATTTTTACGTGCCGTCAGCAATAACAAAACTTAAAGAATTTGTAAGTACATGCGAAACGTGTAACTTAAGAAAAATCCCCCAGGCTTATCCTAATCCTCCAATGGGAAGAGTCCCGGTAGCTAAGTATCCCTTCGACATTATCTCATTTGACTTATACGGGACGAGCGGAGGCTTGCCTGTTACCAGCAGTGGCCATACTTGTATTCTTTCGGTTATAGATCACTTTTCCGGATTTGCTTTTGCAAAAGCATTAAAAAATCAAAGCGCTTACGCCACAAGTAAGGCGTTGGCGAAATTATTTTTAAAATTTGGCATTCCAAATAAGGTTTTGAGGGACAACGGAATCAATTTTGTTTCAAAAGTAACAAACCACTTAATGAGTTTTCTTAATATAGAGAAAATGGTGACAGCTCCGTACCACCCTCAAGCTAATGGTAAAATATAAAATAGGCATAAAATATTTTTGAACGTATTAAGTATTTATACAAGAGACAATAGGAACGACTGGGATCAATTCTTACCTTATTTAACTAACGTAATCAACACTGCTTATTCAGAACAACCAAGGACAATCCATTTTATTTACTTTTTGGTCGTGATTTTAGAATCCCGTATGATGAGATTATTGAGTCTCGGCAGTATTATAATAGCTCGGAGGATTACAAACAAGAATCCATAAATAGGACGAGGAAAACTTATAAAATAGTGAGGCAAGAGTTGGAAAAATGTAAAATAAACCAAGAGCTAAGAAACTAACCCAAAGTCAAGGGGAATATAGATTTTAAGATAGGAGACTGCGTCTACCTAAAGAACGAGGCAAAAACGGAAGGAAAAAAACTTTCCAACAAATATTCTGGACCGTAAAGAATAGTCAAAAAGTACGATAACGATTATACTTTTAAAATGGAAAACCCCGATAGTGGAAGAACTTACAAGGCACACGTTAGCCGAATAAAAAGAGCCAAATGTCCAGGGAGATGGGTATCACATCCCTCCTCTACAGATTTATCAAAAGCAGAAAATGAGCCCCCTAAATCAAGATTGGCAGAGCTAAAACCCTTAAATTTTAAACAAGATTATTTTGAAGATGACAGTGATGAGGAAAACTTTGAAGAATTTTTAGCAATGACAAATCTAGTTATTCCTAAGAAAAAATCCCAAATACCAGGATTTTTTCCTGAAATAAAAACACCAAAAGATCCAAAAAGTTATTCATCGGCGAGCGCAGGAGAACTAGATTATACGATATCTCCAAAAACCCAATTTTTCCCAGATAGAATTTCGACCCCATGTCCCCCCGAAACATTTCCAGACGATATGGTTTCCCCTTCAACACCAATTGAAAGGTCCCTGTCTTAATAGGAGGAATTAAATAGAGCTGTATAAACCCCCGGTATTACTGTAAAGAAAACTCCTCCCAAAGATTTAACTAAGACAAACCTGCGAGAAGCTTTGGATTTAATAAATTTCCCCATAAAAACGAGTCGAAGTACATTACCCGAGAATAAAACTCCCAAGGATGACCAGCAAGGACAATATCATGATATAACTGTGTCCAAGGTAAAGCCTAAACAGTGGACTTCATGGAGGGAAACCCTAGTGAAAAAAGTGCCCCATCCCCCTGAGGACATGGCATTCAAACAGTGGAGGAACACGGCAAAAACGATTGATTCTTCCCAAAGCTCTCAAGAATCTTTCAAATCTCCCGAGTTGAAAACTCAAAGTGAGGATTTAGGAAATAAACCCTATACTTCCAGAGGAGTAGAAATTTACAAAGGAAGGGGAGGCGATACCTTAAGAATGCGAGGTGCAACTTCTAAAACTTATAATACATCGAAAACCAGTTTCGAAGAGTCTGACGGCGAATCAGATCATGTAGTAGTTAAAGAAATAGGGAAATCAAGACTGACTTCAGCAGCCACACACGCAAAACAAACGAAATTAAAAGGGCAAGAATTTTTAAAAAAACTATACAAAAATTTTGGCCTTATTTCGCTAGAAAAACTGAAAAAGAAGAAACCGCAAGAAACAGAGGAGAAAATAACGACACAGTCAGGCAGAACGGTTAAAAAACCTGACAGATGGAAATATCCCTAATTAATGTTAAGACAAATTTCAAATCCCTTATGAAAATCAACTTGTGATCCACCATAATAAATAAAATAACCAACTTCAAGGCAATTAACCTGTCGTACACTATTCCCAATATAGAAAACGAGGAAATGAAAACATCGATATGATCCAAAATAGAAAAGAATAAAGGGACAATAAGGCTTACAAAAATAAGAGAAGCATTAGATTCCCAGATTCCCTTATTTACAAATGAAGATCAGAGATTAATGTATGTGGATAATAGATACGGATTGTTCTCAGCCAATTTCTAGTGGAACATACTATTGGCTGTATGTTTCGTATTCGCGACTTCCCTGACCATAAGAAACCCATTGACTTGTAATTACAGAAAAATCCTGAGACTAAGAAGGCGAAAACCAAGAGAAGAACACGGGGAAACGGCTGAAATGCAGAGGTTAAACCCGCATCCCGATGAGAACGTCTAAGCCAAGAAAAGGGAAGACATTAGAAAAAGAGTGGGTATAGAGGTCTCCACTAGTCCTCGCTATGTCTTGTTCCCTCATTGTAAGGTCGTTTACGTAAAACCGTGTGGCTATGACGCCGCAACATGTGTTTCTTAAACAGGACGGACGTGCGTGAATAATGCAGGCATGAAATACGTTGTAAAATTAGACCTCAAAATTAATCATGTAGCATATACTCTGTTTAAATGATTATTTTAAATCTAATGCAAAATTAGCTAAGTGTTGAAAGAAGTTAAAATAAAGTGTATGTAGTAGTGTATATTAGAAAGCATAATAAGAGACCACACTTAAAGTTAAAGAATTAATCTTTTATATCGTCGTTAGGCTATAACAACGAAAAGAAACTTCTATGTATTGAATTTCCCAATGGGAACTTTAAATATATTTCAACCAACATGATAAAAATTTTATTAAATGTACTGATCTTAGCTTATTTCTTGAACTCTGTCTCGTAGCGTAAAATTCACATACCCGATTAATACGTAACTTAATTGTACTATGAGTATTTACTTCAAAGAACGTGTGGTCATGCTTCGTTATTTTTATTACAGGAAGTGGATCAACATATTGGATATCGATAATTACAATGAGTTGCCCAGTGCAGATACAACCTAGTAGCATCAATTTTCATCATACCTCAACCAACTAAGAGTACTCACCATAGACTCCAGGCAATTTTCATCCCAGCTTCGTCTACGAAAACAACAGTTACCTTTGTTCGTTGTTTCCTCGACCATGAACCATATTACGTATCAGGTAACATTATATTTGAATCTTAGTATCCAGTGCATTATCGAACTATATAATCACATAAATTCTGAGAACCCCATCGACCAGTACAAGATATAAGTACATAAATATCGCCTTTGATAATAATTATGGACCCATATACCATATGACCGTATAGTTATGATATTTGATGACCCCAAAAACTATTTATGTGTCACAGACTTAGGCGTCGAATCCCTTTCGACCATCTCTCAATATCCATCCTATCCCCTCTGTGTGGAAAAATCATATCTCTGTTATCCCACTTATGTTACGAGACATTTTTTGAAAAATGGACCTGGAAATCAAAACTAACCACATTAACCAACCCTTCAGTAACAATATACGCCTCTCACAAGATAAGGACAATATTTCGAACTATTCACTATAGTTTGATGTCAACCTGTTCCAAATCCAAACTTCAATTCCCCCGTGATGAACCTAGGAATTACCGCAAAGGCTAATAGACGCAAGCCATGAGCTAACAATTTTATAAGAGACACAAATGAACAATTTTAAACGAGAATACATCCTCTATGTGCCTCAAAATATCCCAAAAATGATATGCTGAGAAGAAAATAAATGCACTCCCAGTGTTCGACCCCTTAAAGATAAGGCAGCCTATGAACTGTCAAAAAGCAGGTGAGAATGAACTCTGATAGCATATTCCCACACCTGTAATTAGAAGCATCATTTCCCAGTTGGCAATCAGAGAAATCTTGTCGTGTGAATAAAATCGTGCTTGAACTGTCCCATGAAGAGACCATAACGTAAGTGCTTTAAAAATTTTGCCAAGACGAAAAGAGTGAAGGACAATAATTTACAACAGAAGGATTGAGTACGCTAAAGACTCGAATGGTGATGATATAGATGTGAATTTACATATTTTACTTCTTAATAACTTTGATAACTCAAAAATTCCAATATCCTATCATTAACGTTGCGTAGCAAACATCCCCAGTGAAAGTGTTTTAATGTTACCAGTGAACATGGTAAACTAAATATTGTGTGTTTTAAATCGTTCTTGTATGTAGTGTTAGATGTCCAGATAGAGTTATGTGTTGCGTTGTCGAGCTATTCATTTAATGTAGCGTAGATAGAAAGTAGTGTGCCATATAGACAGCAAAAAAAAGCCTTGTAAAAAGTGAATTCAAAAAAAATCTTATGTGAAGGGAGAATAGCCCCAACCTTGTTGGAAATGTAAAAGTAATCAGTGTAAGATGTAGAAAAAAAAATCTTTAGTATAGTAGCTGGCCTAGAACCATGAATAATCTTACTCCGGTAGATGAATTTTAGATAGGGACGTAGAATAAAATAAAACGAGTAATGGAGAAATTTTGTAGCACTCCTGAGTAAGCCAAAATATAAATATGAACTAATAAAATGTCAGTAAAAATTATGTAGAATAAATATCTAATAAATTGCAAACATTTCAAAATCCCAAAGACGAGCAAATCCTGATGACGGGACGGTATTAATTAATTGGACGGGTAATAAGTACCGTGAGTAAAATGCGATATACTTAAAATACCAAAATAAAGTTCCTTCTTTCTAAAGATAATTCCGAATTCCTCTAATTAAGTTTAAATCTAGTGTCAAAAAAGAAAGAAAAGTCCTTAATCAGCAAAGAGATAAATTGCAGTTAGCCTCAGACAAAGAACGGCGCTATCCAAGCTTTGGATTTCGCTAAGACAGTGCGCAATAAAAAAGATGATACGTACGATATGTCTAAGGAAGTTTAAATGATAAGAACCGTGTGAACGTTTGAATCATCAAAAATATTTAAAACAATTTATTGGACAAAGGGTTCGCATCCTTGGGCCACTTGAGCCAATTGTGAGCCAGTTCTTAGAGTGCAGGACAAAAAAACTACGTTTGATAGTGGGGTAAAAGTGCTTTTTGGAGAGATTCGTAAATCAGAGTCAGAATCATTTAGACAGAATTATATCGACGTTCAAGCTTTGCAATTCTTTGATTGTTGTATCTCAGTCACCGATGTGTCATTTGAAGAGACCTACTGCTGTTCACCTAAATATGTAAGTCTCAATAAATCTATTGCTTTTTACCTGTGTTTATTTCATTTTATATGTCTGCATCTAGTCTAATAACAGGTAATTAGTTCGCATATCTCCAAGATACGTTCCCAGGGGATCTGATCTCCAGATAGCTGGAAGAAAAGAGGTCACATTTATATGACTACACATGTTATTTTCTCTCAATAATTGAGGGTGGCGCAGGTTATAAATTAACTTCACTCCCCATTGTTGTGGCGCAGGGCTCGATGGCAAAATCTTTAGCGCTATAAGTGGCGCTATTGGTGTAAGAACTTATAAGTTGTAAGTTCGCAGTTTCAAAGTACGATATTAGATTTGACGCGGTCAATATTTATTACCGCAATTAGGCCCAGTCCTTTCTTTTATAGCTAATAATCCTTTTTATAGCCACAAATACTTTTATCGCTACAAAATGGTGGGCGTGAGAGGGGGGTTAGTTACCCTTCAATCACTTTCGACTATTACAAAGGGCACTAGCCCTCTCAATTTCGAATTGAATGAGCCCCTTTTGAAGTTTTACGACAACTCTATCTATAAAAACCTTAGATGCCTCCAGGGCAGAACTTACAACCTTTGCTCTTGGGGCTCTGGGGGGTTTGTCATCCTTAAATGCATAATTTCCAGAATTTTCAACTGCGTTGAACAAAATAGCTATCTCTAAACTTTGATTGAATGTTTGTGGGGAAATGGTGGGTGTAGGAGGGGGGTTAATTACTCTCCACTCACTTTCGACTACTAAAAAGGGCAATTTCAATTTCAAATCAAATGAACTCTTTTTGAAATTTCTATAACAACTTTCTATATAAACTTTATATGTCCCCAGGGCATAATATACAACCCTTGCACTGAGGGCTCTAATGGTGTTATCATCCTAAAAGACCTAATTTCCAGAATTTCAACTACGTTGAACAAAATGGATATCTCAAAATTTTGATTGGATGTGTTTGGGGAAATGGTGGGCGTGAGAGGCGGGTTAGTTGCCCTCCAATCACTTTTGACAATTAAAAAGGGCACTAGACCTTTGAATTTCCAATCGAATGAGCCTTTTTTAAAGTTTCTACGACAACACGTTATATAAAAACCTTATATGACCCCTGGGCAAAATTTACAACCCTTGCCCTGAGGGCTTTGGGGATGTTATCATCCTCAAATACCTAATTTCCAGAACTTAAAACTACGTTGAATAAAATGACTATCTCAAAATGGCTTTCTACGACAACACCTTCTATAAAAACCGTATATGCCCCTAGGGCATAACTTAAAATCCTTGCCCTAAGGGCTGTGGGGGACTGTCCTCAAAAACATAATTTCTATCTGGAAATCAACTGCGCTGAACAAAATGGCTATCTTAAAATTTTGATAGGATGCGTTTGGGGAAACAGTTGGCGTTGAAGGGGTGTTAGTCACCTTCCAATCATTTTCGACTATTAAAAAGGGCACAAGCCACTCCAATTTCCAATTGAATGAGCCCTTTTCAAAGTTTCTACGACAACTTCTTCGTTACGAAGTGCCCTGCTTTAAAGGTTAAAATTAATAAATAAGACATTGTGCTAACGACGTTCTTATATGCCCCAAGGGCATAACTTAAAACCCTTGCCCTGAGGGTTGTTGGGGAGCGTCCTCCTTTTTCCCTAATCCCCGTTTCTTGTCTAGCTCTCGAGTGTCCCCTTTCTTTACTTGGGCAGCACGATCGCGCTGCCTATGATTTATACATATATGCTTTATATATATATATATATATATATATATATATATATATATATATATATATATATATATATATATATATATATATATATATATATATATATATATATATATATATATATATATATATATATGATTTATACATATATGATTTATATTTCAAAATTTTAATTCGATGTGTTTGGGAAAACAGTGGGCGTGAGAGGAGCGTTAGTCGCTATCCAATCACTTTCAACTATTAAAAAGGCCCTAGCCCTTTCAATTTCCAATTGAATGAGCCCTTTTAAAGTTTCTACGACAACGCTTTCAATAAACACTTTATATGCCCCCAGGGTATAACTTACAACTCTTGTCCTCAGTTTTGCGGGGGGAGGGGTTTTCATCCTTAAAGACCAAATTTCCAAAACTTTCAACTACGTTGAATAAAATGGCTATATAAAAATTTTGATTGGATGCGTTTGGGGAAAAGGTGGGCGTGAGAGGGCGGTTAGTTGCCCACAAATCACTTTGGACTATTAAAAAGGGTACTAGCCCTTTAAATTTCAAATTGTATGAGCCCTTTTTCAAGTTTCTACGACAAAGATTTCAATAAAAACCTTCTATGCCCCCAGGGCATAACTTAAAACCCTTGCCCTTAGAGCTTTGGGGGTGTGTCCTCCTCAAAACATATTTTCTATTTGGATATCAACTACGTTGAACAAAATGGCTTTCTACGACAACACGTTCTATAAAACACCTTATATGCCCCCAGGGCATAACTCACAATCCTTGCCCTAAGGGCTGTGGGGGACTGTCCTCAAAAACATAATTTCTATCTAGACATCAACTGCGCAGAACAAAATGTGTATTTCAAAATTTTGATTGGATGTGTTTCGGGATATGTTGGGCGCTGGAGGGGTGTTAGTGGCCTTTCAATCATTTTCGACTATTAAAAAGGGCGCAAGTCACTCAAATTTCCGATTGAATGAGCCCTTTTCAAAGTTTCTACGACAACTTCTTCGATACAAAGTGCCCTACTTTAAAGGTTAAAATTAATAAATAATACATTGTGCCAACATCGTTCTTATATGTCCCCAAGGCATAACTTAAAACCCTTGCCCTGAGGGCTGTGGGGAAGGGTCCTCCTTTTTACTTAGTCCCCGTTTCTTGTCTTGCTCTCGAGTGTCCCCTTGTGTCTTTACTTAGGCAGCGCGATCGCGCTGCCTATGATTTATACATATATGATTTATATCTCAAAATTTTAATTCGATGTGTTTGGGAAAACAGTGGGCGTGAGGGGGGCGTTAGACACTATCCAATCACTTTCAACTATTAAAAAGGCACTAGCCCTTTCAATTTCCAATTGAATGATCCCTTTTGAAGTTTCTACGACAATGCTTTCAATAAAAACTTTATATGCCCCCAGGTCATAACTTAAAACTCTGGCCCTGAGGGCTGTTGGGGAGTGTCCTCCTCAAAAACATATTTTCCATATGGAAATCAACTACGTTGAAGAAAATGGCTATCACAAAACTTTGCTGGGAGGTGTTTGGGGACATGATGGGCGTGGGGGGGGTAGTTGCCCTCCAATCAATTTCGACTATTAAAAAGGGCTCTAACTCTTTGAATATCCAATCGAATGAGCATTTTTTTTGAAGTTTCTACGACAACACCTCTTATAAAAACCTTATATGCCCCCAGGGCATAACTTAAAACCCTTGCCCTAAAGGTTGTGGGGGAGTGTCCTCCTCAAAAACATATTTTCTATCTTGAAATCAGTTACGCTGAACAAAATGGCTACCTCAAAATTTTGATTGGATGTGTTTGGGGGACTGATGGGCGTGGAGGGGGGCTAGTTGCCCTCCAATCACTTTCGACTATTAAAAAGGGTACTAGCCCTTTGATTTTCCAACCGAATGAGCCTGTTTTGAAGTTTCTACGACAACGTCTATTATAAGAACCTTATTTGCCCTCAGGGCATAACTTAAAACCCTTGCCCTAAGGGTTGTGGGGGAGTGTCCTCCTCAAAAACATTTTTTCTATCTGGAAATCAACTACGCTGAACAAAATGGCACCCTCAAAATTTTGAATGGGTGTGTTTGGGTGAAGGATGGGCGTGGGGGGGGGGGCTAGTTGCCCTCCAATCACTTTCGACTATTAAAAAGGGCACTAGCCTTTCCAATTTCCAATCGAATGAGTCCTTTTCGAAGTTTACACGACAATTCCTTCGATACGAAGTTCCCGGGTATGTAGAAAAAAACAAAAAAAAAACAAATTGTGCCCACATCGTTCTTTACTTAGGCAGCGCTAACGCGCTGCCTATGGTATCAAATCTGCTCAACTACTTACTTTTACTTATTTTTAGAGGCGTTTAATTATTTTTGGAGGCTTAAGTTTTTGTGCCAGCTAATTATTTCGGTTTTTATTATTTTGAATTATCATCATATAGGCCTAATTTTTTATAGAATGGAAGGGTGCAATGGTTTTTGCAGTGGCATCTTTATCGGGATCAGAATCTTCCATATATCAAAGTTAATACAATTCCCGAAGGGACTAACCTGGATTCAATTTGGTTTATTTCATAACCTGTTTATAATCGTAAATAATTTGTGTCGTCTTAATTAGGCCGTTTTGGCTAAAACTGCCAAACTTAGTGACCCCAGTTTACTATCTACTGTCAGCAGCCGCAGAGCGATTGAGATAGTGAAATATGGAATCCCATGGACTCCTTCTGCATCCTCTCAGATCGAGAAAATGGCAAATATATTCGGTTTTTAGTATTTTCTACAAATTAATAACTTCAAATTAAGATATTATGTACCGAATCTTCATCGCGTGTACCTCAGCATCCTCTTTTAAGGTGTTTTATTTTTTAGTAAATTTAACAGAGTTTTTTCTTCTTCTGAAAACTTATAAAGCCACGTTCGGACACGCCACTAAATAGAATAGCAGAAAAGCAAAAGCGGGAAAATGGACCAGTCCTGGCTTTTCCATTTCCATTTTTTTACTTTTGCAATTCCATTTCCTGTGGGTCCAGAGTTCCCTAAAAACCGAAAAGTGGACCAGAAGTGGTGAGTATGGACGGACGCTTCCAGAAAAAGTAAAGTGGTAAATTTGAAACTGAACAGCCATGGCTTCCATCGTCTGTTTCTGTCTAGTTCTTTCTGTTTCTGTCACACCATTCCTCACTCATTCCCATTTTGACTCACCCATTGCCCATAGTAACCAAAAGTTAAAAAATGTGTTAAAAAAAACTGACACTGATTTAGGAATCATAACTATTATCTCGGTTTATCTTAAAAGTAAAAGTTTATTGTGAAATGAATTTACGGTGATTTCGAAAGAGAGCCTTAAAACCCTTGAAAATGATGTCGGATCAAAGCAAAAAGTATACCATTTGAATCAGCATGGTCGAGAACCTTGTAAAGAGAAATTAAAGTTTCCCACCTTGAATTACAAGGAAAATGACTTCTTAGCATGGGTAGCATTGATCTGTCTTCAATTTTTTTTTACCGGGGCTAGCGGGTTACCAGAACACCATATAGAAATTATTAATGACTTATTCAACAAATATTTTTCCTATCTACCTGCTTTTTATAAATTCCACCATCTGCAAGTGCTATAGAGTTCTAAAAATGACACTTTTTATGCCATTTCTCAAGATGTGAGGCTACCAGGACATCGTAGACAGATTTTAATAGCTTATATAAAACATATTGCTCATATCTACGCTATTTTTATAAACTCCACCATCTGCAAGCTCCAAATGGCACTAAAACCGGCACTCTTCGTGACATATCTCAAGTGGAAAAGCTGGGGCTAGCGGGCTGTTAGAACTTGCCCGAACAATTAGACTATTAGAGCAGTCGTTCTGTTAGTAGAGCATTGGACTTCAAATCAGTGTCTTGCGTTCGATTCCTGCTTGGATATTTTTTTTTTTTCAATCTCGGTTTTGTCCTTTCTATATGACTATTTCTCAGATGATTCACTATTTTTGTAAATGTAATGCACATGTACTTAATTTTCAAACTTGTAAAATATTTTGAATCAAAAGGGAGTAGAGGTCATCCAGCTCATGGTTTGCAACTACATCCTTATTAGAGCACTAGATGCATCCCAGCCAGTGATGTAATCTCGACAAAATCCTGGGGGGGGAGGGCAAAGCTGGAGCCAACTTTCCCGAATCAAGTGAAAATGACAGAGAAAACTGAAAAATTAGCCATATAGCGATAAAAAAAGGTAAAGATGTATAAAGAAAACTGACCCGTTTCTGTGGATGTTTTAATTATGAAGGCTTATCTTTTTTTTTACAATATTTTTTAGAAGCTAAATTTCAGCTGGGGGTGGGGGGAGAAGGCACACTGTATTTGCTACAAGAAAGACCTAAGATAATCTGAAGGTAAGGCAGCCTTGCGGAAGCATGCCACAACGTCAGCGCACATTACTAGTGAGAAAACCTGGATCCTAGCACAAACTATGTTATCTGTAAGATCTCACAGATATTGAAAGCAAAATTGCATGCTTCCTAGTGGAGTATGATTTGTCTTACAGCCAATGCGACAACCTCACAAACTTAGCAAAGTCATTACCAGGGCCAGACCTACTGAGCAGGCTTCCTCTGCACAAAGAAAAAGTTACAAATGCGGTACCTCAGGCACTTTGGACATAATTCAGGGAAGACCTAGTGGGCATATTGCACAGTACTGCGTTTCTATAATCGTGGATGAAACTACGGATGTGTCTGTTGATAAACAGCTCTCAATTTGCTTCACTTTTGCTGATGTTTGTCTAGAGACAAAAGTTGATATGTTTGATACATTCTCTTGCCCAAACAGTACTGCAGATGGGGTATTTGACAAAATAAGCCAATGTTTGCAAGCGCTGGAAAATGAAGGGATTGACTTACGGAAATGGGTCGGCTTTTGTGCACACACAACTAACTCTATGATGGTCTGTTGCCATAGTTTGTCAACACTCATCACAACCAAGTATCCTTGGGTTGTGGCAGTGAAGTACTCGTGCTATCTTTCCCATTTGTGTGCTCAATATGTCTGCAAAAATCTGCCTAAAGGACACGAAGATTTTTGCTGGACTGTAACTTCATATTTTAGGCACAGTGGAATACATCTATACAAGCAATTTCAACTATTTACCCAAGTTCCTGAAAGAAAGTTTGTTGCTCTTCCTCCTACATGACAGCTTTTTTCAACAGACTTTAAGAAACCTTGAAACCTTACTGGACGGATTTAGCAGTCGAAGACCTGTCGCGTGGTAACGACCAGGTTTTATCAACGCTAAAAAAAAACCTACAAGCGGGCACTTATGAAGTTTGTAGAATATGCTCTTGTAATATTCAACGAATTCAATACGCTTTTTCAGAGTTAGGGCCAATTTTATTCAAGTTGGGAAAAGAAGTGGAATCTGTGGTGAAGACATTCTGTATAAATTTCTTTGCTGCTTTCTACCTTCGGCGCCAAAAAAAATGTCAAGGATTTTGACATGGTCAACCAAGGGTATCCATAGGCTGAATTTTATGGGGGGCATAACTGGTCTAGTCGGTGCTTCCAGTGCAGTATAATTGAAACCTCAAGACAAATTATTATAGGCAGCGTGATAGCGCTGCCTAAGTAAAGAGCGATGTGGGCACAATCTATTGTTTGTTTTTTATACCAGGGCACTTCTTATAGAAAGAAATGCCATAGGAACTTCAAAATGAGCTCATGGAGGGCAACCAGCTCCCCCTTCCACGTCAATCCCTTCCCCAAACACATCCAATCAAAATTTTGAAACCGCCATTTTGTTCAGTGTAGTTTAAAGGTCCAGAAATTATGAGTTTGAGAATGACCCCCCGCCCCCCACAACCCTCAGAGAAAGGGTTGTAAGTTATGCCCTGGGGGATATAAGGTTTTTGCTAGAAAGGGTGGTTGGATAAACATCAGTGGGGGCTCATTTGTTTGGTAATCATAAGTTCTAATGTCCTTTTTAACAGTCAAAAGTGATTGGAGGTCAACCAGACCCTCCCCCCCGTACAACAATCATTTCCCAAAACACATTCAATTATAATTTATGAGATAGCCATTTTGTTCAGTGTAGTTGAAATGTCCGTAAATCATGTCTTTGAGGATACCCTCCCCCCCCATATAGCCCTCAGGGCAAGGCATATAAGTTATGCCCGGGGGTATATAAGGTTTTTATAGAAATGGTGGTCGTATAAACTTTAAAGAGGGCTCATTGGATTGGTAATCGGAAATTATAGTGTTCTTTTTAAGAGTCAAAGTGATCAGAAGGCAAATACCCCCCCCCCCCCACACACACACACACATACACACGTCGTATTTTCCCGGAAAGAATCTGATAGAAATTTTAAGATGGTCATTTGTTGTCGTTGAAACTTCGAAAAGGTCTCAGTCGGTTGGTAATTGAAAGGGCTAGTGCCCTCTTTAATAGTAAAAAGTGATTGGATGGCAATCATCCCCCCCACGCACATCATTTCTCTAAACACTTGCAGTCAAAATTTCGAGATAGTTATTTTGCTTGACGTGGTTCAGAAGTCCAGAAATTATGTCTTTGAGGACGAGAACCCCCTCACAGTCCTCATGGCAAGGGTTGTAAGGTAAGCCCCGAGGGCATTTAAGGTTTTTATGGAGAAGGTTGTCGTATAAACTTCGGAGAGGGCTCATTGGATTGTAAATTAGAATTTGAAGAGCGATTTTTAAGAGTCAAATTTATCAGAGGGCAGCTATACCCCCCCCCTCGCGTCGTATTTTCTCCGAATGCATCCGATAGAAATTAAAATATAGCCACTTGTTCCAAAATAGTCTAAAGATATCATAACACGGCCTTTGGGGTTGACAAAACACCCCAGAGTATAGGGGTAGCTCGGAGTAAGGACTTTAAGTTATACTCCAGGAGGATGTAAGGTTTTTATGAAGAGGTGGTCTTGTGGACTTTAGAGAAGGCTCATTTGATTGGAAATGCAGAGTTCTAGTTCCTTTTTAAGAGTCAAGCGTGAGGGAGATAAAGTAGCCCCCCTCCCTGATATCCTCTTTTCCCCAAACACATTGGATCGAAATTGTGAGAGAATATAGCAATGTCTTCAGTAATTAAAGAAAATATAACCGTGTCATTAGTAATCAAGTATAAGAAATATTTAGGCGGACGCTGAACTAAATCAAAACAAACTATGAGTATCTGGACTTACAAAAAGGTGACAAAGCAATATCTCAAGAACAATTTCAATTATTAAGTTAGATCTTTAATAGTTAAGTTGTGGGAGATTTTGAACTAGTCAGACGGCACTATGTGTATACTTTTAGTACTACAACTACAGTTACTGTAACTAATGACGCTAAGAGTATTAAGGTGAAACTTCTAGGAATGCTTAGGGAGCGTTCCAACTAAACGAAAAAACTGTATACATGCAGGTTTTCAAAAAGGCATATGAGCAGTATCATAGGCAGCACCACTCTATAATAGCTAGAAATATCATTGAAACATTTAAAAAAGCTAATTTGATTCAAAATTAAACGTTCTAGGGTCCTTTCTAAGAGTAAAAAGAGATTGAAGGGCAATCAGCCCGTCTCTCAAGTCAGTCAAAATTTTGAGACAACAGTTTTTTTCAGCAGAGTAGAACGGTCCAGCAGCTATGTCCTTAGGGATATTGGGCATGTCAAACCCCCACAATTATGCAATTGGCACATTATGCTATATAACTAAATAATACTTTAAAAATAAATCAAAAGACATTGTGTTTGCGGTTGCCAATAAGACACTTCAGCAATATATCGAGAACGAATGGGGGTATTAAGTTGAAGTTTTCGGGGCTACTACTATTACTACTTCTGCTCTTACATTTTAAATATTTAAATAGATTATAAGTGTGTCTAGGTTCTCAAAGAGCATAGACAGAATCTTTAGGGAATGATATTAAGTTTTAAAATTTCAGGTCAACTTGAGGAGGTATAAAATAAAGTTAAAAATACTATTTGTGTCAGGATTAAAAATTGTTGAAAAAGTTTCTCCCAACATACAAATAGTAAGCCAAACTATGGATTTTAATAGAAAAAAAACCCAAAAGATATAAAATATTATTTTTTTTTCATGAAAATGACTTTGTCAATAAAAATGAACAGAAAATAATTAAAAAAAATTTTTTCCACAAAACAATTTTTTTAAAGGAAAGTAAAGAGCTCCATTAAGCCAAAAATAGGCAGAAATGAAGTCAAGTAATTATTCAAGCGTAAAACTACCACAAATCCCTATCAATAAATAAATGAAACTCAAAATGAACAGAAATTAGAATAAATAGCCGATTCAAATTCGAAACGAGCAAAAATTAACATTAGTAGGGCTGATAACCCCCATGCCTTCTCAAGACCAGAACATAATTTGCGCTTTACTGAAAACAAAACATGTTTAAATGTTTTCACTTATTTTACTTTAAATAAGTAAAAAACTTTTTTTACTCACTTTTTTACCCTTTTTATATTTTAAGGAATAAATATCAGTATACGCATAGTAAACTGACAATCCCCGGTATTTTTTTCCGTAAAGCTTAAGTTACTCTCCTCTTAACAGGTGTAATAGGGGTCTACACAGCGCCCTTGAATTTGTTTTAAGTCCAAATGGTACCCTTAAGTATTCATATGAACCACATTCAGGTGCTGAAAATGCAGTTTTATGGACATCTTTTTTGGCTATTTTCACTTGGTGGTAGCCTTGGGTGAGGTCCTAAGAATCAAAGATTTTATTTTTGCTTGAAATAGAGTCAAGAATTTCATCTATTCTTGGTAAAGGAAATTTATCGCTAACTACTTGTTTGCTGAGGGCTCTGTAATCTACTACAAGTCTAAGATCACTATTTTTTTTTGGCACTAAGATCACTGGTGCACTATACGGACTTATACTTGGGCGTATAATTTCATTTTTTCTAATTCGAGGATTTTATTTTTTAACCATTTTTGTGCTTATACGGTACACGATATGGCTGTTTCGCTACGGGATTACCAGTCGTTAAAATTGAATTTTCATAAAATGGTATTAGTCCGATGTCATCTTCAGATTCAGAAAAAAAAAATTTAAAGATCAAAAATAATTAGCATAATTTTCTCTTAAGTTACAAGTATGTAGTATGATTCATATTAAATTTGTTCAAAAATTGCAATTTAGTTAGAGGATACCTGCTATTTGAGGTTTTAATGCCGTTAACTAGGTTTCTTTTAGAATTTTCCCATCTCTTTAAATCATTCTCTGATAAAAATTGGATTTGAACTAAACACGTCCCCTTTTTTAATGTAATTGTATCATTTTCGTGGTTATTGGTTACCAAAATAAAACCTTCTCCTTTGTCGTAAGATATAATCTTTTCCTCACATGCAGATTTTCAGGAATTTCATTTGACGGGGTCGCAAGCCATATTTCGGATATGCTAACCACTGGTTCAATCATCTGTGATATTTGAATTTTTTGCTTCGTGTTGGGAGGGACTTTTGTTTTCATTATGGCGAATCCGTAATATTTCTCTTTATTTTCATTGTTTATTGGATTCATACTGGCGCTATGCTGCGCCATTGCGGCATCTTGCGGCGTCACGTTGGGTTTTACTATGTTTTTCCATAATACCGCTATTATCTTAATTTCGTTTGACCTCTACTGTCGCATATCTCCTATTTTTATTTTGGTAGATTCAATACCCTTATTTTTTAAATTTACTTCGTCTCTGCAATGTCTCTCAGAATAATTGGACAAGTTTCTAAATATGCCATGTCCTTTTTGCAAGACATGAGGTTCAAAATGTTGCGACATTATACCACCAGAAATTTTGTTTACTGTTACGTTGTCTTCATAACCTCTGTTACAATTTCTTAAGGTAGAAATTTCTTCCCCTACCTTAGCCGTGTAGACAAGCTTTTCATTAGCCACGTCTAATAGTACTCTATTAGACCTTAAAAAATTTTCGCCTATAAGTGCTTCATACGGAAAGTTGTCGCATTTTATAAAATTTGTTGGAAAGATCCTATTGTCCCTTTTTACGTTTAGGCAAATTGAGCCTTTTTCTTTCAAATTATGCCCAGTCATGCTAGTTAAGTTGAAATTTATAGGGTTCTTCTGTCGCCTTATATGCAGAGGCAACATATTAAATATGCATGAGCTTATAATATTAACTGTAGCTCCGCTGTCAACTAAGGCCTTAAAGTAAACGTTTGCTACACAAAAATCATTAAATACAGGTAATTGGTAATGCTATCACTACAAGATGGAACTAGTATCAGTTTGGACCTATTAAATTTCCTGAGCAACCTCTAGGACCAATTTATATTTCTAAGGGGCCTGAAATGTTTCACTGGGGATTTTTTTCATGCGTTGGTGCCTGCAACGGATATTCAGACATATGAGGTTCCGTAGGCATATTTAATTGATTTACGTCTGTCTGCCTTTGCCATGTATAATTATGGTAACTTTGATGTCCTGCATCTCTGCCACTTGCTGACGCTGACTGCCAATGCCGTTGGCTTGCAAAATTTTCATTTCCCGTCGGCAAATTTTCGTGATTTCTATATATCATTCTCGCATTATATTGGCTTTGGCGAGTATTTGGGTTTTCAAATCGGTAATTAATTTGTCTATTGGGAGGAGGGATGTAAAAATTTTGTTGGTACGCGTTGTAAGGTACTGATTGGCGCAATCTTCCCTGGCTATAGCCTAGTGCACCACCGGCGCTAAGATTTGTTCTTCCGAACAAATGGTTACCATTATTTTGCCTACTGCCGACAGCAATTCTTGGTATGCGGTTAGGGACATAATGGCACTCTCTCGCGATGTGCCCAGGTCGATTGCAATTATAGCATCTTATTATTGTATGGTTATTTTCATAATTAGATTGTTTGACAGGATGAAAACGTACTGTTTTCTGCCTAGCGGGCTCTTGCGTTTTGTTTCTTTGTGGTACTGGGGAGGTATCCCTTGAAAAGAAATTGGGAGACGCCTGATTAACCTCGAAGATTATGTTCGCATTTGAATCGCCTAGGCTATTTATTTTTGCTTTACTGTGATTTGCGACCATCGTGTGGACTTCGATCAATCGCTCTACCTCCTGAACTGCGAGATCCAACGTCTGAATATTTTTGGATATTACCATTCTATATAGTTTTGGGGGTAGCCCTGGCAAAAAGGTATTTAGTATGATTTTTTCATACAGTTGCCATGAGCCTCTTCCGTATTTTGCCTCTACCGAAATTCTTATATTTTCAAGACATTCTCTTATATTTTGTGAATAGTCAAAGCACACCGTTCCGTGTTTTAATTTATTTATGGAACTGGTTTCGATAAATCTATCTTTAAATGCTTTTAACAATTTGTCCACCGTATTTATTGGCAAGTTGGCGTCATTGCCTATGGTATGTTCAATCTGTTTTAGAAAGGTTAAGGCCTGGCCTTTTAATCATATTAGGAGTATGTCGACTAACGCTTCTAGCTCTCTTTCGTTAGTTGTACAAACCGGGGCCAATTGGATATTAAATTCGTCAATATCTGATTGACCATTGTACTCCTGGATAGACTTTGCTATTTCTATATTTTTCGCGACCAACTTCTGCACTATTAATAAATCGTTAAGGTCGTTCGACATTTTTTTTGCGTTTGAATCAACTCAAAATAAATTTATTTTTTCACTAAACCTATTTTGGGGGAGGCTATTATCTCCTATGAGATATTTTAAAGGGTTTCCTGTAGTAGCTTAGCGGTTATAGGCCTAATCACTTTACTTATGTGTCTGTATTTCTCCAATAATTAAATCCAAATTACAAAGTTGATAGCGTAATTAGTTCGAAAGTTTTCCTCCAATTTCCGACTGCGCCATTTGTAGCGATAAATATTTTTATGTGGCTATAAAGGAATTATTAGCTATAAAAGAAAGGATTGGACTTAATTGTGGTCATAAATATTGACCGCGTCAAATCTAATATCGTTCTTTAAAACTGCGAACTTACACCTTATAAGTTCTCCGATAGCGCCGCTTATAGCGCTAAAGATCGTGCCATCGAGCCCTGCGCCACAACAATGGGGAGTGAAGTAAATTTATAACTGCGCCACCCTCAATTATTGATATGTGTAGCCATATAAATGTGACCTCTTTTCTTCGAGCTATCTGGAGATCAGATCCCCTGGGAACGTATCTTGGAGACATGCGAACTAATTACCTGTTATTAGACTAGATGCAGACATATAAAATGAAATAAATACAGGTAAAAAGCAATAGATTTATTGAGACATACATATTTAGGTGAACAGCAGTAGGTCTCTTCAAATGACACAACGGTAACGGAGATACAACAATGAAAGGATTGCAAAGCTTGAACGTCGAAATAATTCTGTCTAAATGGTCCTGAATCTGATTTACGAATACTCCCAAAAAGCACTTTTACCCCACTATCAAACCTAGTTTTTTTGTCCTGCTCTCTAAGAACTGGCTCAAAATTGGCTCAAGTTGCCCAAGGATGCGAACCCTTTGTCTAATAAATTGTTTTAAATATTTCTGATGATTCAAACGTTCACACGGTTCTTATCATTTAAACTTCCTTAGAAATATTGTGCGTAGCATCTTTTTTATTGCCGACTGTCTTAGCGAAATCCGAAGCTTGGATAGCGCCGTTCTTTGTCTGAGACTAACTGCAATTTATCTCTTTGCTGATTAAGGACTTTTCTTTCTTTTTGACACTAGATTTAAACTTAATTAGAGGAAGTTGGAATTATCTTTAGAAAGAAGGAACTTTATTTTGGTATTTTAAATATATCGCATTTGACTCACGGTAAAATTTCTCCAAACATATCCAATCAAAATTTTCAGATAGTCAATTTGTTCAACGTAGTAAGGAACGATGTGTGCACAATGTGTTTCTTTTTTTTTGGTTTTTTCTCCATACCCGGGCACTTCGTATCAAAGGAATTGTCGTAGAAACTTCGAAAAGGGCGCATTCGATTAGAAATTGGAGTGGCTAGTGCCCTTTTCAATAGTCCGAAGTGATTGGAGGGCAAATAGCCCTCCCCCTAAACGCCCATCATTCCACCAAACACATCCAATCAAAATTTTGAGATAGCCTTTTCTTTCAGCGTAGTTGATTTCTAGATAGAAAATATGTTTTTGAGGAGGAAATTCCCCCACAACCCTCAGAGCAAGGGTTTTAAAATAAGCCCTGGGGGCATATAAGGTTTTTATAGAAGGCGTTGTTGTAGAAACTTCAGAAAATACTCATTCGATTGGAAATTCAAAGAGACAGCGCCCTTTTTAATAGTCAAACATGATTGGAGGGCAACTTGCCCCCCCCCTCACGCCAATCATTTCCCCAAATACATCCAATCAAAATTTTGAGATAACCATTTTGTTCAGCATAGTTGATTTCCACATAGAAAATATGTTTTTTGAGGAGGAGACTCCCCCACAGCCCTCAGGGCATAGTTTTTATGTTATGCCCTGGGGGCATATAAGGTTATGAAAGAAGGCATTGTCCTAGAAACTTCAAAAAAAGTTCATTCGATTGGAAATGCAAAGGGCTAGTGCCCTTTTCAATAGTCGAAAGTGATTGGAGGGCAACTAGCCCCCCCCCCCCATACCCATTATTCCCCCAAACACATAAAATAAAAATTTTGAGATAACCATTTTGTTCAGCGTAGTTGATTTCCAGATAGAAAACATATTTTTGAGGAGGACACTCCCCCACAACCCTCAGGTAAAGGATTATAAGTCATGTCCTGGGGGCATATAAGTAGAACCCCCTTATCCAATACGAGGCTAACAAAATTTATTCATGGTTTATTGATCCACTAACGGGTCAATGACATCTTTTTCAAGGCCAATCAGGGGATGTTTCTAAGTGTATTGACTCCGGGACGAAGTTTGCACATGCGCACTGAATACTAACGGGGCAAGGTTTATTGATCCATGAAGGGGACTAGATTTCTGAGAAATTAATTACATAATCGGTGGGTAATTCTATCATGAGGCGATTTCATTTTTTAAATATGTCTTCTCAGGTCTTTAGGTCTGAGAGATAAATTAATATTCTATCTAAGCCATAATAGTGTAACTAGGAACACCTTAGATATTTTTTCAGAAATTCATACGAGTTCAAGACAGATTGAATATATTTTACGTGGGAAATGGTTCCCTAGGAATTTCAAATGTGACAGCGCAGGAATGCCGAAACAAAGGAACACGCAGGAATTACTTTTAAGGGATTATTTGGGCGAAACAGTTTGAGACATTTTAGGGATTTTTTGGCGAAACAGTTTGAGACATTTTAAAAAATGATTTGGGTGAAACTCGGTGGTCGTTATAATACACAAGTTCCATTTGAACAGTGTTGTAAGGTCCCCTACCCCAACCCCAAAGGAAACCCAAAGGGCCCCCTCCCCCTGGCCCCCCAAAGGGCCTTTTATCTCCCCTGGCCCCCAAAGGGCCTCCTCCCCCCAGGGCCCCCAAAGAGCCCCCCCCCTAGTTTAGAGTTTTAGTTTGATATTAGCTTATAGTTTTAGTTGGAGTTATAGTTTAGTTTAGTTGTAGTTCAGAGTCTAGAGTTTCAAGTTAGACTTTCAGCACTTAAAGTTTTACTTAGGGTTATATTTTATTTTAGATTTAATTAAGTATTTTTAGACTTTTACTTTAGTTTTAGCTGAATGTTTTAGTTTAGAATTTCAACCTCGAGTATTAGCTTTGAGTTTTCCGTTGCCCTTTTCGTTTAGTCTAATTTTAGTTAAGACTTCTAGTTTATAGTTTAAGTTTCGTTTTAGTAAATACTTTTAGTTTAGAGTTCCAGTTTAGTTATATTTTAGAGTTTTAGTTTAGAGTTTAGTGTTTTAGCTAAGAGTCTTAGCTTAGATTTCTAGTTAGAGTTACAGTTTAGTTTAATTTTAGTTAAGAGTTTTAGTTTAGACTTTAGAGTTTTAGTTTAGACCTTAAAGTTGTAGTTAGATTTATTTTAATTTTTAAGATAGAGTTTATTTTAATTTTTGTTAAGAGTTTTAGTTTGGAGTCGTAGTTTAGGTTTAGTTTAGACTTATAGTTTATTGTTGTAGTTTAGTTTAGTTTTAGTTAAAAGTTTTAGTTTAGAGTTGTTGTTTAGTTGTAGATATGAGCTTTAGTTTAGAGTTTTAGTTTGATATTAGCTTACAGTTTTAGTTAGAGTTATAGTTTAGTTTACTTGTAGTTCAGAGTCTAGAGTTTCAAGTTAAACTCTCAGCACTTAGAGTTTTAGTTAGAGTTATATTTTATTTTAGTTTTAGTTAAGTTTTTATGGACTTGTAGTTTAGTTTTAGCTAAACGTTTTAGTTTAAAGTTTTAGCCTAGAGTCATAGCTTAGAGTTTTTCATTGCACTTTTAGTTTAGTTTTAGATTAGAGTTTAGAGCTTTAGTTTAGAGTCTTAGCTTAGAGTTTTAGTTAGAGTTATAGTTTAGTATTGTTTTAGTTAAGAGATTTTGTTTAGAGTTTAGAGTCTTAGTTAGAGTTTAGATTTTTAGTTTAGAGTCTTAGCTTAGAGTTTTAGTTCTATTTATAGTTTAGTTTAGTTTTAGTAGAGAATTTTGAGTTTTAGTTTAGAGTATTAGCTTAGAGTTTTTGTTAGAGTTATAGTTTAGTTTAGTTTAGATATTGAAGTTTTAGTTTTGAGTTTTAGATTAGAGTTTTAGTTAGAGGTATAGTTTATTTTAGTTTTAATTCAGAGTTTTAGTTTTGAGTCCTAGCTTAAAGTTTTACTTAGAGTTATAGTTTAGTTTAGTTTTAGTTAAGAATTTTAGTTTAGAGTTTAGAGTTTTAGTTAGAGTTATAGTTTAGTTTAGTTTTAGTTTAGAGTCTAGAGTTTTAATTTAGAGATTTAGCTTAGAGTTTTAGTTAGAGTTATAGTTTACTTTAGTTTTAGGTAAGAGTTTTAGTTTAGACTTATAGTTTAGTTTCAGTTAGGAGTTTTAGTTTAGAGTTGTAGTTTAGTTTTAGTAAAGAGTTTTAGTTTAGAGTTGTAGTTTTGTTTTAGTTAAGAGTTTTAGTTTAGAGTTTAGAGTTTTAGCTTAGAGTCTTAGCTTAGAGTCTTAGTTAGAGTTATAGTTTAGTTTAATTTTGGTTAAGAGTTTTAGTTTAGACTTCAGATTTTTAGCTTAGATTTAAAAGTTTTATTTTAGAGTTTAGAGTTTTAGTTAGAGTTATAGTTTAGTTTAATTTTTGTTAAGAGTTTTAGTTTAGAGTTGTAGTTTAGTTTTAGTTAAGAGTTTTAGTTTAGAATTGCAGTTTAGTTTAGTTTTAGTTAAGAGTTTTAGTTTAGAGTTGTTGTTTAGTTTTAGATAAGAGTTTTAGTTTAGAGTTTAGATTTTTAGTTAGAGTTATAGTTGATTTTATGTTTAGTTTAGAGTCTAGAGTTTTAATCTAGAGTGTTAGCTTAAAGTTTTAATTAGAGTTATAGTTTACTTTAGTTTTAGTTAAGAGTTTTAGTTTAGACTTATAGTTTAGTTTCATTTAGAAGTTTTAGTTTAGAGTTGTAGCTTAGTTTTATTAAAGAGTTTTAGTTTAGAGTTGTAGTTTAGTTTTATTTAAGAGTTTTATTTCAGAGTTTAAGAATTTTAGTTCAGACTTAAGAGTCTTATTTTAGATTTCAGAGTTTTAGTTTAGAGTTTAGAGTTTTAATGAGAGTTACAGTGTAGTTTAATTTTTTAAGAGTTTTAGTTTAGAGTTGTAGTTTAGTTTTAGTTAAGAGTTTTAGTTTAGAGTTGTTGTTTAGTTTTAGTTAAGAGTTTTAGTTTAGAGTTTAGAGTTTTAGTTAGAGTTATAGTTTAGTTTAGTTTTAGTTTACTTTAGTTTTAGTTGAGGGTTTTAGTTTAGACTTATAGTTTAGTTTTAGTTAGGAGTTTTAGTTTAGAGTTGTAGTTTAGTTTTAGTAAAGAGTTTTAGTTTAGAGTTGTAGTTTAGTTTTATTTAAGAGTTTTAGTTCATAGTTTAGAGTCTTAGTTTAGACTTCAGAGTCTTAGTTTAGGGTTTAGATTATTAATTAGAGTTACAGTTTAGTTTAATTTTTGTTAAGAGTTTTAGTTTAGAGTTGTAGTTTAGTTTTATTTAAGATTTTTATTTTAGAGTTGTAGTTTAGTTTAGTTTTAATTCATAGTTATAGTTTAAAGGTTTTTCTTAGTTTTAGATAAGAGTTTTAGTTTAGAGTTTAGAGTTTTAGTTAGAGTTATAGTTTAGTTTATTTTTAGTTTAGAGTTTTAGTTTAGTGTTTGCTTAGAGTTTTAGTTAGAGTTATAGTTTACTTTAGTTTTAGTTAAGAGTTTTACTTTAGACTTATAGTTTAGTTTCAGTTATGAGTTTTAGTTTAGAGTTGTAGTTTAGTTTTAGTAAAGAGTTTTATTTTATATTTGTAGTTTAGTTTTAGTTAGGAGTTTTAGTTTAGGGTTTAGAGTTTTATCTTAGAGTATTGGATTAGATTTTTAATTAGATCTTTTGTTTAGTTTGATTTTACTTAAGAGTATTATTTTAGTCTTTAGAATCTTAGCTTAGATTTCAAAATTTAGTTTAGAGTTTAGAGTTTTAGTTAGAGTTATAGTTTAGCTTAATTTTTGTTAAGAGTTTTAGTATAGAGTTGTAGTTTAGTTTTAGTTAAGATTTTAGTTTAGAGTTGTGGTTAAGTTTAGTTTTAGTTAAGAGTTTTAGTTTAGAGTTGTTGTTTAGTTTTAAATATGAGTTTAGTTTAGAGTTTTAGTTTGATATTAGTTTACAGTTTTAGTTAGAGTTATAGTTTAGTTTAGTTGTAGTTCAGAGTCTAGAGTTTCAAGTTAGACTCTAAGCATTTAGAGTTTTAGTTAGAGTTATATTTTATTTTAGTTTTAGTTAAGTGTTTTAGGACTTGTAGTTTAGTTTTAGCTAAACGTTTTAGTTTAAAGTTTTAGGCTAGAGTCATACCTTAGAGTTTTTCCTTGCACGTTTAGTTTAGTTTAGTTTTAGATAAGAGTTTTAGTTTAGAGTTTTTGTTTGGTATTAGCTTACAGTTTTAGTTAGAGTTATAGTAGTTAAGAGTTTTAGTTTAGAGTTCTAGTTTAAAGTCTTAGCTTAGAGTTTTAGTTACAGTTATAGTTTAGTTTAGTTTTAATTCAGAGTCTAGAGTTTTAATTTAGAGTGTTGGCTTAAAGTTTTACTTAGTCACAATTTAGTTTAGTTGTATTTAAGAATATTCGTGTAGAGGTGTTATTTAGCTTTAGATATTAGTTCTAGATTAGAGTTTAAAGTTTAAGTTAGAGCTTTTACTTAGTTTAGTTTTAGTTTAGAGTCTAGAGTTTTTATTTAGAGTGTTAGCTTAGAATTTTAGTTAGAGTTATAGTTTACTTTAGTTATAGTTTAGAGTTATAGTTTAGTTTAGTTTTAGTTAGGAGCTTTAGTATAGATCTAATGTTTAGTTTTACTTAAGAGTTTTAGTTTAGAGTTTATAGTTTTAGTTTACACTTTTACTTTAGAGTTAAAGTTTTAGTTTAGTTTTTGTTAAGAGTTTTAGTTTAGATATTGAAGTTTTAGTTTTGAGTCTTAGCTTAGAGTTTTAGTTAGAGTTATTGTTTAGTTTAGTTTTAGTTAAGAGTTTTAGTTTAGAGTCTTAGCTTAGAGTTTTAGTTAGAGTTATAGTTTAGTTAAGAGTTTTAAATTATCGTAAAATGATTTTATTGCGGTTTATATAAAAAAATGTTAGGTTTCTCCACTTTTAAGTTAGGTGAGGTTAAACTGAGCGCCCATGTTAAACTAACCTAACTTAATCGTGGAGAAACCTAACTTTTTTATATTTAAACCCCAATAAAAATATTCCAAGTCTAGCATTTCAAAGAAAAAATGTGTTCAACACCTAGTTCTTTACGCTAAACTAAAACTCTTAACTAAACTATAACTCTACACTAAAACTCCTAACTAAAACTAAACTAAAACTATAACTCTAACTAAAACTCTAAGCTAAAACTCTAAACTAAAAATCTTAACTAAAACTAAACTACAACTCTAAACTAAAACTCTTAACTAAAACTAAACTACAATTCTAAATTTAAACTATTAACGAAAAGTAAACTCAAATATAACTCTGAATTAAAACAAAAATAAACTATAACTATAAATAAAACTCTAAGTTAGGACACGAAACTAAAACTCCAATCTCTAAACTAAAACTCTTAACTCAAATAAAACTATAACTCTGAATAAAACTCTAAGCTAAGACTCTAAACTAAAACTAAACTAAAATATTTTTCTAACTAAAACTTTAAGTTAAGACGCTAAATTAAAACTCTAACCTCTAAACTAAAACTCTTAACTAAACTATAACTCTAAACTAAAATTCTTAACTAAAACTAAACTAAAACTATAACTCTAACCAAAACTCAAAGCTAAGACTCTAAAATAAAACTCTAAACTCTAAGCTAAAACCCTAAACTAAAACTCCTAACTAGAACTATACTAAACTATATCTCTAACTAAAACTCTAAGCTAAGACTCTAAACTATAACTCTAAACTAAAACTCTTAACTACTATAACTCTAACTAAAACTGTAAGCTAATACCAAACTGAAACTCAGAACTGAAACTCTTATCTAAAACTAAACTAAACTAAAAGTGCAAGGGAAAACTCTAAGCTATGACTCTAGGCTAAAATTCTAAACTAAAACGAAGTCTAAACTAAAACTATTAACTAAAATTAATCTAAAATATAATTCTATCTAAAACTCCAGGATAAGACTCACATCTAAGACTCTAAACTAAACTCTTAACTAAATCTAAACAACAACTCTTAACTACAATTCCCTTCTAAAACTAAGCAAAACATCTAAACTATAACTTTTAGCTAATTTTATATCTAAAAGTCTAAACTTACACTCTTAACTAAAACTAAAGTAAACTATAACTTTAACTAAAACTGTAAGCTAACGCTATAAATTAAAACTCTAAACTAAAACTAAACTAAACTATAACTCTATCTAAAACTCTAAGCTCTAAACTAAAACTCTTATCTAAAACTAAACACCACCTTCAAACTAAAATTCTTAGATAAAACTAAACTAAACTATAACTCTAACTAAAACTCTAAGCTAAGACTCTAAACTAAAACTCCAATATCTAAGCTAAAACTCTTAACTAAAACTAAACTAAGACTATAACTCTAAAGTAAAACTGTAAACTAAAACTATAAACTCTAAACTAAAACTATAAACTCTAAACTAAAACTCTTAATTAAAACTAAACTAGAGATGTAAACTAAAGCTCATAACTAAAACTAAACTAAACTATAACTCTAAACTAAAACTAAAGTAAACTATAACTCTATCTAAACCTCTAAACTCTAAACTAAAACTCTTATCTAAAACCAAACAACACCTCTAAATTAAAATTCTTAACTAAAACTAAACTAAAATAACTCTAACGAAAACTTTAAGCTAAGACTCTAAACTAAAACTCTAAACTAAAACTCTGAAATAAAACTAAACTAAACTATAACTCTAACTAAAACTCTAATCTAACACTCTAAATTAAAACTCTAGACTCTAAACTAAAACTAACCTAAACTATAACTCTAACAAAAACTCTAAACTCTAAACTAACACTCTTGTCTAAAACAAAACAACACCTCTAAACTAAAATTATTAACTAAAACTAAACTAAAATATAACTCTAACTATAACTTTAAGCTAAGGCTCTAAACTAAAACTCTGAAATAAAACTAAACTAAACTATAACTCTAACTAAAACTCTAGGCTAAGACTCTAAACTAAAACTCTAAACTAAAACTCTTAACTACTATAACTAAAACTCTAAGCTAATACCAAACTGAAACTCTAAACTAAAACTCTTATCTAAAACTAAACTAAACAAAAAGTTCAAGGAAAAACTTCAAGCTATGACTCTAGGCTAAAACTAAAACGTTTAGCTAAAACTAAACTACAAGTCCAAAAATACTTAACTAAAACTAAAATAAAATATAACTCTAACTAAAACTCTAAGTGTTGAGAGTCTAACTTGAAACTCTAGACTCTGAACTACAACTAAACTAAACTATAACTCTAAACTAAAACTCTTAACAAAAATTATACTAAACTATAACTCTAACTAAAACTCTAAACTTGGAAGGGTAGGGCTTCTCTTGCTTGGTGGTCATGATAGGGCCAGAATATTTGATGACTGTTCCTCTTGAAGGACCGGCAACTTCACCGTCTTGTATGTGGAGCATAGATGGGTTAGCATATCTCCTTTGACAGTAAAAGTCTATGAAATTATTAAGAAGCCTATTATTTCTTTGAAATATGAATTTACGATGTAATTTTAATGTTTTTATTTTATATTAATTAAGAATTTTAACATAGCTTCAATTAGCTATTTTTCACAATCAAACTATGATATTACATTTTGCTGAACCAGAGAATTAGGTTTAGACTTTTATTAAAAGCCTAAACAAAAACTGAAATTGTAAAAAAGCAAAATGTCGGTAACATGAGTCAATTGATTAGATTTTGAGTTTTATCAAAAGCCTAAATGGAAAATTAAAATTATGCAAAACAAAAAAAATGTCACTAGCGTCATTAAATTAGTTACCATTAACTCAGGAGCTATTCAAACGGGATCACTTGCATGACTAGTACACACTTTTTCCCTATTCCAGATCCACCGTTCAACTTCTCTCCAAATTTAGGGATCTTATCCCGCCACCAGACACCAATTGTGGCAACTTCTACTGCAGCAACCAATAATTAGAACCCAAGCTCTAAAATTGGTCTCAATCAGAAACCCTTATCGTTGTCTAAATTCACCAAGTGTAAAGATTTTCAAACAGAGGTCTTTATTCTACAATGTTCAGGGAAGGTCTGACAATTTCATACGAACAAATATTGATTCAATACGAAACTAGCCTATATTTCGGCTCTCCACCAAAACAGGTAATTAACCTTTTTCAATTCACACAGAATTATGAAATACAATCTCAGGATATAAATATCACGATGTGAAAATAAAAAAAGAAAATGATAAACCAACACACCGGCCAGAGAGAGATGGCCAAATTATATCGATGCCTTATAAGCTAATCTAAATTTTACTCATTTGAGTAAGGGAAACAACCCCTTCTGCAATAGCAGAGCTAAAAAAGCTAACTGAGGAAGGGTTCTAGGCGTTTATCCCCCGGAAATTTTTTTTTCAAATCATGCCATACATATCCGTTTGAATAGACCCTCTCTTATCAGTATAATTCGATTCGAGTACCGGTTCGATTCGAACAGCAAACATTCTTTCTAGTCTTTAGACTTTTCAAGCATAATAAACTTGATTACGGTATGTAATTTGTAGGATCGGTGGTGTTTTCACTTCATATAGAAGGAGTCGTCACAGAAACTTTGAAAAAGGCTCATTTTTTGGAAATTAAAGTGGCTAATGCCCGATTCACAGGAGGGGGCGTGAAAACTATGGTTTTAACTATGATATGCAAGACTAGAAACAATAGTCTTTAGGATTTGCCCCTCCCATTCCACCTCAGCCTTCGCTCTTGAAATCCCCACAACCTCCTGCCCCCAAACTCAAATTTTCCAGAGGATTTTAAAATCCCCCACCCCAAACACAAAATTTCTAGGAACGTATTTTCATCATATTTAAATATTTTCGTTGGAAAACCTACATGCCGAAGCGCTAGTGCTACCTAAGTAAAGAACGATGTGGGCACAATATGTTGTTTTTGGTTTTTCTTCATAGCCAGGGCACTTCGTGTAGAAGGAGTCGTCACAGAAACTTTGAAAAGGGCTCATTTTGATTGGAAATTAAAGTGGATAGTGACCAATTCACAGGAGGGGGCGTGAAAACTATGGTTTTTAACTATGATATGCAAGACTAGAAAGAAAAGTCTTTAGGAGTGGGGCTGCCCATCGCCTCAACCCTCGCTCTTGAAATCCCCCCCTAAAGTTGAAGTTTAGTCTAAACTAGCATAACCACAAAATTACACAATATTGCATAGAAATACCAAAACCATAGGCTAGGCTAGGTCAGGTTAGATTAGAAGTTAGGTTTCTCTACGTTTAAGTTACGTTAGATTAGGTTAGCTTATCATGAGCGCTCATGATAAGCTAACCTAATCTAACCTAACTTAAACGTTAAGAAACCTAACTTCTAACCTAACCTGACCTAGCCTAACCTATGGTTTTGGTATTTCTATGCAATATTGTGTAATTTTGTGGTTATGCTAGTTTAGACTAAACTTCAACTTTAGGGGGGGGATTTCAAGAGCGAGGGTTGAGGCGATGGGCAGCCCCACTCCTAAAGACTTTTCTTTCTAGTCTTGCATATCATAGTTAAAAACCATAGTTTTCACGCCCCCTCCTGTGAATTGGTCACTATCCACTTTAATTTCCAATCAAATGAGCCCTTTTCAAAGTTTCTGTGACGATTCCTTCTATACGAAGTGCCCTGGCTATGAAGAAAAAACCAAAAACAACATATTGTGCCCACATCGTTCTTTACTTAGGTAGCACTAGCGCTTCGGCATGCAGGTTTTCCAACGAAAATATTTAAATATGATGAAAATACGTTCCTAGAAATTTTGTGTTTGGGGGGGGATTTTAGAATCCTCTGGAAAATTTGAGTTTTGGGGGCAGGCGGTGGGGGTAGTTCAAAACCACGGCGGGAGGCGGAAGGGGAAGGGGCAACACCTAAAGACTTTTCTTTTTAGTTATGCATATTATAGTTAAAACCGTATTTTTCATGCTCCCTCCTGTGTGTCGGATATTAGTCACTTGAATTTCCAAAAAAATGAGCCTTTTTCAAAGTTATTGTGATGACTCATATATGAAGTGTTCGGCTATGTAAAAACAACCTAAAATACCTATTATGTCCCACGTCAATCTTTACTTAGACAGCACTAGTACTCGGCATATGATTGGTTGCAACCCCCTTTTTTTCTCATTTTTATGCGTTTCTGTTCTTTTCTGGTTTTAATCTGCATTTAGACTATATGATGTAGGAAGTATTGTTTTGAATCATTTCCCCTTGAGCGATGTGGTAATTCTTGAGAGTGTTAAGTGATAGATAGAAAGGTAATTATTGTTCTAAGAGCGTCACATGGTACGATTTTTGCAAATAGATAACTGTTAGGTCAGTATATATTTCAGGCTTTTGAAGTTTTAGAAATCAGTATAAGCTGAAATATAAAACAATATATAAAAATAATGGATAGTTCTTCAAATGTATGCTCTCCAATGTTTGATGTAAGTTCAAATAATATGACCTTTCGATGTGTTTTCCAACCAAAACTATGTAAAATTCGATGAACTAGGTCCCCTTGATTAGGAAGGCTTGGCTAAAAAGGAATTGTCAGTGAAAAACTCACAAATTTAGCTCTTAATATGGCTTTTCGGTGTGTTTTCCAAAGGAAAATATTCAAAATACAATGAAAATATGTCCCCCCCCCAGAAATGTTTGAGTTTGGGGGGAAGGGGGATTTTAAATTGCTATTATATTTGCTTTTTTTTGTGTGTGCACTTTTTGATTCTAAAATGTGCATTCAGTGCTTTTGGGTCTGTGGTAGCTAGTAAGTCCACACTTATTTTGCTTTCTATTCCAATTGCGAATATTTACAATAAATTAGTTTTATAGTCTCACATCAACAGTTAGCTGTACGAGAAATTGTTTGAAGGAAAAGACCACCGATCCTACAAATTACATACCGTTATTAAGTTTATTATGCTTGAAAAGTCTAAAGACTAGAAAGAATGTTTGCTGTTCGAATCGAACCGGTACTCGAATCGAATTATACTGATAGGAGAGGGTCTAATCAAACGAATATGTATGGCTTGATTTGAAAAAAAATTTCCCGGGGGATAAACGCCTAGAACCCTTCCTCAGTTAGTTTTTTTTAGCTCTGCTATTGCAGAATGGGGTTGTTTCCCTTACTCAAATGAGTAAAATTTAGATTAGCTTATAAGGCTTCGATATAATTTGGCCATCTCTCTCTGGCCAGTGTGTTGGTTTATCATTTTTGTTTTTTATTTTCACATCGTGATATTTATATCCTGAGATTGTATTTCATAATTCTGTGTGAATTGAAAAAGGTTAATTACCTGTTTTGGTGGAGAGCCGAAATATAGGCTAGTTTCGTATAGAATGAATTTTTGCTCGTATGAAATTGTCAGACCTTCCCTGAACATTGTAGAATAAAGACCTCTGTTTGAAAATCTTTACACTTGGTGAATTTAGACAACGATAAGGGTTTCTGATTCAGACCAATTTTAGAGCTTGGGTTCTAATTATTGGTTGCTGCAGTAGAAGTTGCCACAATTGGTGTCTGGCGGCGGGATAAGATCCCTGAATTTGGAGAGAAGTTGAACGGTGGATCTGGAATAGGGAAAAAGTGTGTACTATTCGTGCAAGTGACCCTGTTTGAATAGCTCCTGAGTTAATGGTAACTAATTTAATGACGCTAGTGACATTTTTTTTGTTTCGCATAATTTTAATTTTCCATTTAGGCTTTTGATAAAATTCTAAACCTAATCAATTAACTCATGTTACCGACATTTTGCTGTTTTACAATTTCAGTTTTTGTTTAGGCTTTTAATAAAAGTCTAAACCTAGTTCTTTGGTTCAGCAAAATGTAATATCATAGTTTGATTGTGAAAAATAGCCTTATTGAAGCTATGTTTAAATTCTTCATTAATATAAAATCAAAACATGAAAATTACAGCGTAAATGCATATTTCAAAGAAATAATAGCCTTCTTAATAATTTAATAAACTTTTACTTTCAGAGGAGATATGCTGACCCATCTATGCTCCACATACAAGACGGTGAAGTCGCCGGCCCTTCAAGAGGAACAGTCATAAAATATTCTCGCCCT
The DNA here is from genome assembly GCF_049724085.1 of Artemia sp. Qi Xiang Cuo. Taxonomy (NCBI): domain Eukaryota; kingdom Metazoa; phylum Arthropoda; class Branchiopoda; order Anostraca; family Artemiidae; genus Artemia; species Artemia sp. Qi Xiang Cuo. Next base: position 7,647,015 of record NC_142806.1, read on the forward strand.
AACATTACCACCAATCAAGAGAAGCCCTACCCTTCCATGTCAATGCCACAACAAGCCTCGACCCCTCGTCAAGCGATGTCCGAACCTACCATCTATGCTGCTGATCTTAATGTAAGTTTAAATTTTATTATTATTTCCCGCTAAAGATTTTACTTTTACTTTAAGAACTCCATAATAAAGTCCAAAGTCATGTATGATTTGGTATATTAATTTGAATCTTTCAGGAATTGTTAAAGAGACGAAACATGAAAAAAGGAATTTTATAAAGTATAGTGGCTTTTACAATAAAATCGTATGACCATACATTTCTCTGGTTCAATAAAATGTAATCTCATAGTTTGATTGTGAAAAATAGTTAATTGAAGCTATGTTTAAATTCTTCGTTAATATAAAACCAAAAACATGGAAATTGTTGTGTAAATGCATATTTCAAAGAAATAATAGCCTTCTTAATAATTTAATAAACTTCCACTTTCAGAACTCCGTATAAGTTGTTATTACTAGTAGTATTATCATATTTTTGCCAGCCTTTCTTACTAGACCTTCAAAATTTTTAGATATTTTCTTGATAAAACGTAGTTGTATTGTCCTCTTGTGTCCTTATCTGGAAGTGAGTTGCTAGTAGTAGTTCTATTTTAATGTTTTTTGCAAACTATTTGTACTAAAATCTAAAAATTTTATAATATTTTATTGATAAAAAATAATTTTGTTGACCTTAGATGGCTTAGTGGAGTAGTACGTTGTTAGTAGTAGTAATTTTATAATGTTTTTGCAATCCTTTCTTACTATACCTTCAACATTTTCAGACATTTTTCATGATAAAACGTAGTTATATTGGCCTCAGGTGTCTTTATGTTGCAGTAAGTTGCTAGTATTAGTAGTAGTATTTCATGTTTTTGTATGTCATTCATACTATTATCCATAAATTTTCTAATATTTTCTTGATAAGATGTACTTTTGTTGACCTCAGATAGCTTAGTAGTGCCATAAGCTGTTATTACTAGTTGCATTTCTTGTTTTGCAAGCCTTTCTTACTATACCTTCAACAATCTCAGATAATTTAATGATATAACGTAAGTGTAATGGCCTCTTGTATCCTTACGTTGCAGTGAGTTGCAAGAAGCAGTTATATTTTCATGTTTTTTGCAAGCTATTTGTACTAAAATCTATAAATTTTCTAATATTTTTTCGATAAAACGTACTTTTGTTGAGCTCAGATGGCTTAGTAGTGCAGTGAGTTGTTAGTACTAGTAATATTATCATGTATTGGAGTGGGAAAAATATTATTTCTAAGAGAAATTTGTGGTTGGGGGGATGTGGTGGTGGCAGAGGGATGTCTTAAAGTAGTTATAGTGCTACACGGTGGGCTTAATTGCTTGCGAAAGCCCGATTGAATGAATTGAAACTAAAATTTTTACTGAGAAATGTTGGAAGGGTTTATGGGGGGCTAGGATGATGAGAGGTGATGTCTTAGAGTATTTATAGGGTAACATTGTGAGGTGAACTGTTTAGAGTATCTAAAAATGGTAAAGAAAAAATGGTAGTGTTCTCTTTTTTCAAAGGGGAGGGGGATGTGTGGAGAGCTGGTGCTAGTGTGAAAACAGTGTCGTAGTACCATTCTGCTCTGGACCATAAGTATACTTTTTTATCGGTTTGGACATATACTCTTCTCACATAGGAGTGCTCTGACGTTAGAGTGCTGCTGAAGAAACTCAAAGATAATATTCTTATTATTACTACCTTTAGATTTTCTCGAGCGAGACCGTTTTTAGCCTCTTTTATCATCTAGTCGAAGCCTGGATTCCATCTCCTCGGAATGATTCAAAAGTGAGCAAACAACCTTAATCGTGTTCGGATGATCGGATTCTGTCCCTGGGATGAGACAACACTGACCAAACTCCCCCACACCGCGCGGGGTGGGTGGGAACAAGAATTTTCCCCTTTGTATGTTTTGATATTTTTGCTGAAAAATATGCCATGGGTTGCGACAGGGTTGATATAAACCGTATGGTGGATTGGACATTCCCTTGGTGGCGACCTCCCCCCCCCCTTTTTTTGAGAAATTGGACAATAAATCACCTCCGGGCTTTTACCAATGACAATAAATCTCGTACAGGCTTTTACCAGGGACGTTAAAACTCATACAGGTTTTCACCAAGGACATTTAATCTCATAGAGGTTTTTACCAAAGACATTAAATCTCGTACAGGGTTTTACCAATGACATTAAAGCTCCTCCCTATAAATAGACAAAAAGCAGGTCCATATGATGTTGTTGATACCTTTTAGACAACCTGTTTGCAAATAGTGTATAGTGATATAATTTGAATTCCTCCTCAACATTGATTAAGATAATCGCCTTGTTTACCTTAGCAGCAGTCTTATAGAGTAGTACCTGTGATGGCTGTGGCAGTCGTAGTCAGTAACAATGAAAACGATTCATATTATTTGATTTACTAACCCTCTCATGGTCTACCCTGATGTTACATTCCATACTCTAAGCCCCACATCAGACAAGCACTATTGTGAGCAGTAGGCATAAACTATTATTCATAAATCGAAAGAGGGTAGCACCGGATCTAACGATTCCTAAAAGCTGTCGGCTTCCATGCACTTACTATATTTTGTGCACCGAATGTCGTGGCTATACTTACAATGCAGTAGTTTTCCACGAACTTCTATGGTGAGGCGACATCCAAAGCGTCTAGATACGGAACTTTCCCCTATGTTGACCAAAATATCCATCTCAGAGTCCTGATACGACGTATTTATTAAAAGATCATTAGAACCTTCAATTTAAGAATCAAAGTGAGCTCCTTCAGAAATATTTGCAACACCTTCCCTACGAGAGCCTTGGTGAAAATTAATAAAAAATACAGAAATAAATAAATGTAGCAACTATGTTCTTTACTTAGGTAGCGGTATCGTACTTTCTGAGATTTCTGCTTAAACGATAAGTAAAGAGAAAACAATGAAAACGTATGAAATGAGACGAAATTCGGTAGATCATTGTAGGTTATGTTCACTGTACATTGAATCTATGATGGACTGTACAGTCAGGGTCATCAGTTTTCTGTCAGTACAATGTGACTTCACTCCAAAGGTCATAGTCTACTTTGTATAGTCAATTCGATTACCGTCTTGCATTCATGATTATGTCAAATGTCGATTCGAGTTTCAAGTCTGTGCTATGTTGATTAGCAATATTCACATACAGTGTTTTCAAGTGGTGAATCACATGAGCCCTTAAACAGCATTCTATGATATTCAAATGCCCGCTAGCTGAAGAAAAAAAACAGGCCACCTCAGTGCTGCCAAGGCAAAAAAGTGATTTTCCTTATTAATCAAGCTAGGAAACTATGAGTTTTCTGTGCAATGTTTTCAGCCATGATGATACCAATCAGGCACGTACGCAGGAATTTGTTTCGGGGGGGGGGGCAAATCCTTCAAACCCATTATTATGTGAGAAAAATCAGAAAATTATGAGAAAATGAAAAAATCGTGAAATTTCGGGGGGGGGGGCGTGCCCGGAGGCCCCCCCCCCTGCGTACGTCCCTGATACCAATCGTGCAGTTTTTTTTCTGTCCGACACCATTTTCATTGGATTGTTAGTTTATTTTTGAAAATATCCTTTAAGTTGTTTTCAGAATGATATTTTACTATTATAATTAATTTAGATAATGGTTATTATTCCAGAATCAGCTAGGAATGGTAATTTTTCTAACTTGCCAGTTTTTCTTCAATATTGTCTTTCATTACTATTATCTAGTTTTTTTTTTGTATTATTCACTAAGTCGCAGCTGCAGCTGTAACCATGATTACAAGTCAAAGAACTGGACTGTAACTAGCTTACAGGAAAGATACTTAGCAATGAAGATACAATAAAATAAATGGAAAGAATACAGAAATTTTTAAATGTGAACAGGTGAGTTAAATAAAGCTGGAATTTCTAGATACCTAATATTTTGGCTAGATATTTTAGGATGGTAAGACTTTACCACCCGTGTCAACTCAAAAAGCATTTCAAGATACTGGTGCAAATAAATACTGCATGTGTAAGAAAAAAGTTGAAACTTGCTAGCAAGTTAAACAAAATAACTGACTCATTAACGAGTTATAACTGACCAAAACAATAAATAAATAATACATTGAAACCGTTTGGCCCTTCTTATAGACAACAGTAAAACGTTGTCTCATGATTTTTGTTCGTTCTAGATTTTACTTGTTTATCAATAATGATTTACGTTCGTTTTAAACTTGAATTCATTACACACAGGAAAAAATAGGCTTTTCTTAGTTCTAATAGCAAAAACAAACTGCATGGAATTAGGCAATGGAGTCACTCAAATGTGACATCATAAGAATACGTTATTTCAATCATCATCAATCTGATGATTCATTGTAAATTTTTGTCAAAATATACATTTGATTCTGGGCTACTTGACCTCCAATCTTTTGGTCACTCAGAAAGGGCATCAGAGCTTTTGGTTTCGGTTCGATTGAGCTCTCTCCCATTTTTCTTAATGGGCATCAGAGCATCTGCTAATAGGACAGAAAAAGAATCATTGAATTCTATTTGAATATTTATCCTCTCCAGGAATCATTTAATTGTTTTAATTTTTATTTCCTGTATTTAATTAAAACTCCGATCCTCCTATTTGTCATTGAAATGCCAAATAAGCACTGATATCATCCTATTCCTTGCCGTTTGGATTCACACACTAACGCATAAATATTGAACTCCCTCTAATACCATGCTGGCTTCTCGCTATTTTCACTTTTCTAAATATTTCTTTTAACCAGCTCCAAAAAAATAATTAACATAAATATGCTAAGACGCCAGTGCTACTTGTGGGACATTTATCTCTGCATCAGCCTGCTGTACGAAATATCTGCTGAGAACAGAATAAAGTGAATTAAAAAAAGAGGTATATTTTTCTCACAATTTATAAATTTTGTGTGCACGCATAAGTGGTACCAACGCATTATCTTTTTCTATTGTTATCAGTTTTATAAAGCAGCACTAGGAGACAGTGCTTTGCTTCTGAAGGGAATTATAGACATAAAAACGATATTTAGTTTAACCCCCACTCGAAAATGTTTACCCCATGTTGCCCTGATTTACACAAGAAAAACTTGTTTTTGATTTTTACAGATTTTTTTTTAACAAAGAGGAAGGTGATTTTCAAACTTTATGAGTAAATTTTTCCATCCAATCGGCATTCTTGGCAGTTTTAATTAATTTAAGATTTCTGCCGTAATGATGCCAAGAATTATTCAGATTTTCAGGATATTCTTTGCCTAACAATGCCCAAAGGATAAGTTAATAATTCTAACTTTATTTTTCAAATATTTTCAAATTTATAATACGGTCATTATTTAAATGTGGGGAATATATCACAATATAATGTTTCACAATCTGTGGTAATATTTTGGCTTATCCTGTATTTTTACTTAGACAGCGCTGTTGCACTACCTTTGATTTTGTTTTGGGTTTGGCCTGCTGATGTCAATACTTTTTGTTAATATAAATTAGTAAACCCACAAGAAAATCAATTTATTACAAGCAAATGAATAGCATAGTACCCGGGGCTATTAGAATAGAGCTTGGTTTGATTATTAGATTGAGCTTCTTGTCGTGGGCGTTGAGGGAGGTGGAGGGGAATATGTACTGCAGCATTAGTGGTGAATCTGGCTGAAAAAAGATGTGCGTATACGATATTAACCTTTTCCCACTCGAAAGCTTGTATACCGTGGAACGGGGTAACTTTGAACTGAAAATCGTGTAAAATTGAGTTTTTTTTTTGCGATATTTTTCTTTAAACTAGTATTTACTCAAAACTATTTTTGGCGTTTGGGGAATACGTCATTCTGCACCGAATGGCAATTGTCCCAAACTACTAGTCTTCATGTTGTTAGAGCTACACCTATCTAAAAATGGTGTTCAAAGTTACCTCAAGGGGTGTTTAACTTTGAACACTCAAACACTTCAACACGTAACTTTGAACAGTCGATGAGTTCTTCTGGCGTAAGACTTTCAGTTAAAAAAAAAAAAAAACTCGTTTACTGGGATAAAAGCATTACTTCTAAAATAAAAAGGCTAAAGAGAGTCAAATTAGTGCAGTATCAGCTGACCAAAGTCATAATAAAATACAAATTTTGTGCCGTGAGTAAGTCGGGAGGCTGCGAGATCTCCCTTTACCTGGTCAGGATGGATTGATGCTGAGTCTATCACCCTGGGAAAAAAGAAGGATCCATTCTTGTTTTTTCGCTGGCAGATCACGTTTAGTGAGCCGTAAGAGGAAGGAGCGTCTACCTCCAAAACTGCAAAATACTTGTAAATACGACCCATAAAAAACTTCGCGATGAACCAACGTCGATCTACGGAGGTTGGTGGGTAGTTTGAACCCGTTGTGGCTACTGCCCCGCTCAACAGCATAGAGATCCCAGCCCTCGCCGACTCATCAACTTCCATTTCAGACTCGCTCTCGCATCCTGTTGGGACGTCAGTCGTGTCGGACTCGCAACTTGAATGACTTGAATCCTCCGTGTCTCCAATACTTTTCCCTGGTGTGACGCTAAGACGTTTGCGCGTGACGTTCCTCACAGACTTTGTAAATCCGCGAGCTTGCAGGACATCCAATAAAACTTTGCTGACGTTGTTCGCAACCTCGTGTGGAATATGCTGGGCCAAAAGTGGGTGGTCCCGGAGGACTCTAGAGCGTGAAAAGCACTTGGCAAAGCCATTTTTAAGATTTGCTTTTCCATTTGTGGCTAGAATTTCCAGGAGTCGCTTTAAAAGCTGGGGGAATTTGTCTTTTCTTACCGCGGTTTAGTTTTGGTTGTCCATTTTGTAATCATCAAACATTTTCCTCCATGCTCTTTTCATTGGAGCGAAAAAAGCAACGTCCATTGGTTGCAGAATATCTGTAGTGTTTTGGGGGAGGCATACAGAGCGAATGTTGTTTTCTCTGCAGACTTTCAACACTTTGGCAGAAAAGTGGGAAGACAGGTTGTCACCCAACAAAACTTTCACTCCTGCTCTCTTCTTCAGGTGAGGGAGTGCCAGCGACATAAACCACTCTTCAAAAACTTCGCTCTCAAACCATCCGGATACAGCATACCGAGCTCTTTTAGGGCCTCCTGTACACCATGAGCTAAACATGCCCTCACCTTTATAGCACACGAATGGTGGAAGCAGTTCGCCTTCTGCATTTCCACATATCATTAGGGATATTGCTCCCTTTGTTTCATTCATTATTCTGGAGGGGTATTTGGCAACGGTGAAACCAGAAGGAAATAAAACCAAAATTTTCAAAGGAATAATATGTACAATTCAAATAGTTTTACACTTCCAAGTTTTTCCAAAAGAGACGGGGAAAATCTCACCAATTTTTATCTACAATTGTCAGCTGTCGCACAGCAAGCTGTGAAAGACGACTCTTTCAAATTGCTCATGAAAGCTCTATTAGAGCAAGGTAATACAGAAACTTCAAATTTGGTATATGAGATTTACCCCACCACTCCCATTGATTGCTAACGGACTTCCATCAAAGAAGAAACAAAAGTAGGCCTGAAAGAATTAGGAAGTGGTCCAAAATGTAATTAGTAGTTAAAACCAAGTTTAAAAGCTCAACTTGATTTGCGTTTTCCTGGGATCAACAGGTTCGCAATGGTTTTCTAAAGGTCTGAATAGCAGAGCAAACTCTTTTAGTGTAATCATTTTAGTGTAATTTACTTCACTTGTTTTGCTTAAAAGTGGGTTAAAAATAAATTATTATTATTATTCCACCAATTCAACACAAATTTTAACAATTGGCCAGCACAGAACATTGAAATCCTAGAGAATGACGGAATGCCGCTGAAGTTTGTTGAACTGATGAAGGCATACTATGACGCGTCAGTGAGCCGAGTTCGAGTCTATGGTGAAGAAACTGAAGAATTCCTGGTTGAGTTCGGAGTAAAACAAGGGTGTATCCTCTCTCCGACTCTGTTCAATTATTGCGTCGATTGGGTGCTTGAAAATGCACTGTCGTCCTATCCAGGAGTTCAGATCGGACAGAATCTCTCACTGACTGACCTCGATTATGCGGATGATGTTGGCCTCCTGTCAGAACCCGTAGAAGCTCAAAACATGCTTGAAAAAGTGGTGGCCTGGGCAGACCTGATCGGCTTGAAAGTCAGCACAGAGAAAACGAAATTCATGGCTATTAACCACGACAAAGGACCATTCACACTAACTGTCAATCAAGTTCAACTGGAAAAATTCAACTGTTTCACATACTTAGGCTCCCAAATATGTATTGACGGATCCTCCGACGCTGATATCCAACAGAGAATACAGAAATTGCAGACAGTCTTTGCCTCCCTTCGGAAACGCTTATGGAATCGCCGCGAAGTCAGTGTCCGAACGAAATTTCAAATCTACATGGCACTAGTCCACACCGTTCTCCTTTACGGATGCGAAACATGGTCGGTAAAACTACAGCATGAGAATACGCTGAAGGTGTTTGAGCATACCTGTCTGCGAAGAATTCTCAGAATACAGCTGCGTGACCGTATCTCCAGCACGGATCTACGTCGAATGTGCAATATTCAGAGAGATGTTGCGCTCACTATTAAAGAACGCCGTTTGAAATGGTTGGGCCATGTTTTTACGGAAGCCGCCAGAATACTTGCCTCGCCAAATACTTCAAGTCGAGCCTATTAGCTCCTGGAAGAGACGCCAAGGAGGACAGAGGAAAAACTGGTGGAACCTGGCCAAATCAGACCTTGAACCTATCGGGGGATTCAGAAAGTTCGGACACAGATGGTCAACTCAGTGGCTTACTTTTGCAGAGCAGCTGGCAGAAGATCGCTCAACATGGTCCAAGAAGGTCTCCAAGATCATCGATGCCGGGCGAGGTGGAAACGCCTGATTCCCGCCACAAGTACAAGTAAGTAAGTACAGAACATTGAAATCCATATTGTAGAAAGACAAGGCTAACTTTGAACAAATGTTTAAAGTTACCCCAAATAAACAAAATACTTGCGGGAAACATTGAACACTGCCGCTATATTGAACCTTTGGAATTAGGAAGAGATTTTACCAGAAAACCTAACCATTCGGCTCCTCAGCTATAGAAAAATGTCAAAATGAAAGTCCTAGTTTAGCTTATCTAGGTAAAAAAGGGTAACTTACTTTTAGCACTTTTCCACATTTTTGTACTGCTCAAATTTTCTTGCAATTCACAAGATAAGATTTTGTCAAATGCTGGTATCAAGAACTACCTACTGATCCAGACGACATCTAGCAAAAATTTAGTAGTAAGTTCGAACGAGCAATTGCATCGTCGTGCAATAGAGCGTGCTTAGTATTTATTACTGATTTTATTAAAAGTTATCCGTGACTTTCAAAGTTACCCCTTTATACGGTACGCTATGCTACTGTCGTCAGCGGTAGCTTATTGCTGACAATTTTAGTAAAAGCCGAGCACCAGCACTTATACTTATGATTATTTAATATGTGTTTGCTGTTTATAATGCATTGCATAATGTTTATAAATTCACCACGTACCGAGTTTGTTAAAATAGTTACTTTTCCTCATTCCTACTTAAATCGTACCTCCTTCAAGAGCGCCCCCCACCAAATAAGAATGATTATTTCTTACCAGGGGCTATGCCCCTGGTAAGAAATAATCACAGGCAAATAATGGGTGCATCCACTAGCAAGAGATGTCAACCCCTCATTTCCAACAATCATTGTGGTATAAGAAAGGATTGAAAACTAATATATTTTGATTACTTGTATTGATTTCAGTGCCCTAAGAATAAAATGCAATTTATGTGCTCTCCTATGCATTTTATCCGTGAAATATTGATTTCACGTCCGAAAGAATCAAGTACATTAACAATGCAGATCCTCTCATCTGATAAACTTGATGCATATTGTGCCTATTTATTTATTTTTAAAATACCGCCCAAAATTCTTAAAATTTTAAGTTAAATATTATTAGACTCTTAGGAAACACCCATAATCAAACGTCTCTGCTTTTCTATTTATAGATCTTACATATAAACGAAGGTCCTATTGCACAATATACAATCCTTATCATGGGGCTGTGGGGGGCAAGACATCCTTGGACGAATAGCTGTTGGACCTTATGGTTAGTTTGAACTAAATGACAGTTCTAGAATTTCAATCAGTGTTGAGCAGAGGACCACCTAAAATGGTAGAAGGAGAGGGGGCTGGTCGCCCTCGTATCACTCTTCAACATCCCCTCATCATACCTTGGAAATTTTACCTTAATACTCTCAGCCGTTCCTACATATTGCTGACATTCGTTTCTGAAAACAGCAAACAAGAGCCTTTTTTGGAGAAGACCAAGGATAAAACATAATTTCTTTTCCCCAAAAAGCATATATTGTATTTTGGGAAACTTTCCTAACTAGCAACCCTTGAAAAAAGGCCTGTGGGGGTTTTGCCACCCCCAGAATAATAATTATATAACGATAAATAAAAGTTTCAATAGGGATAAAATCGTTTTAATAGACAGTAATGATGATAACAGTGATAAAAATTCACAAAAATACCAGATAAATTGGTCAGATATGCAGTGGCCGTCATCAGTAGTAAAACTGATTTGACCGTCATCAGTATTTTGAAACTTTGGACTGATTTTACGTCTCTAGAGAAAGGTGACCCACTGATTTTGACTGGAGGCATTTTTCCTAGTTTTGTTTGTGACTAAATAAAATTAGCCGTTTTTCTTTTAATACTCTCTTTAAATCTTTTTGGTCAATAAATAATTTTTACCGGTATGAAATTCACTTTTATTACGTGAGTTTTGACTTTTTTTGTTGTTGAATAACCAGCTAACCATGTGCATAGCTAAAGGGACTAAATTTTTTTTTTTCCCCTCATCCTATAAAGTAAAATTGAAGAAAATTTTATATTTAAGTTTTGCAGAAATTTGAGCCGACACTTAAAGAAATTTCTAACAACACTTATGTCAACTGCTTATTTTGGTAGACGCATAGATGGGAGAAACGTGAATGTCTATCAGTGTCAATAGCTCAAATTTGGAATAGTAGCATTGTTTTGTTGTCGTGATTTAACAGTTTAAAATATTGATACTATAATTATTAAAGAGCTTGATTAAAGCTGAGACATTAAACAGTGATTGGAAATGTGCAAGAACACACAATTAGTTTAGTCAGAGAAATTGTTTTTGGTAGTCTCGGTTGTTATTTAAACGACTGTATACCAAACAATATGTTTTCCGAAATTTGGGCTTTTACATGACTACCCGGGACTACCCGGGACTGTAATGAAAAAAGAAAATGTCGACTTGGCTAGGTTTCACAGACAAAGATTGACAGGCTACCAAAAATCTTACAGTATAATTATAGGCTACAAGAAAAGATTTAAAGAAAGTGATAATTTTAAGGGAGATAATCAAGAAACAAGTTCAAAACCAATTAGTTAATAAATCAGTACATACAACAAAAATTTGGAAAGAGGGAGAGGCTAATAAATTTCCTCGATAAAGTGTTTTAACCTAAGATAATCTAAGAAGATTTGCTTGATCTATAGAAGGTTCATCGTTAAAGTCAGCTGTTAAAAATGCTCAAAATAAAAAAAGATTATATTTAAAATTTCTTTGGAGGATTGCATTTGCTGGTTTTGGAGGCCAGAACTCCCCTGTTTAGCATGTTTCGGCTTGAATTTGTAGATTAAGTTTTGTACGACTATTCTATAGATGGTCTTTATCCTGCAATACCTAATATATAAGCCGGTAGGCATAAACATTCTGAGAGAGAGGGTCAGGCTGTGCTTTCTGTCGAAATACACACACTATGTCACAGTAAGGGTTTAGCTGGAATTTTATTAATGACTGGCTTAAGTTTAGAAGAGTAGACAAACAAAAAGTAATAAAAGACATAATTTTAATTGTGTCTTGAGAACATAAATGGTACTGATTCTTGTGCTTGCGAAGTGAACATTAAGTTTGATTTTCCTTTTGTAATGGAGCATTGTTAATCTGTTTGTTTTGAATACATCTGAAAAAAATTTCCTGACTGACTTCCAAAGCAGTCTATACTGTTATGTCCTGTGATTGTGTTTAAATAGCACCATCTATAACTCAAATCACGTGATATAAGCAGTCAATAGACCGAGGGAAGCAGACCTAAAAGAAAACAGAAAGAAAATGAAAACAATGAAATGTAAAGAATACTAATAAAGAATAACTACTAAAGAATAGACTAATAAAAAGAATAAATAATGAAGAAAAAAGAACAATTTATGTCTAAAATTAAAAATTAAAAAGACTTCTGAGGAGGCAGATGGGACAAAAGCATTCGAGGGTAAAATAACTTGGGCCAAACCTGACCTTAGAGAGTCTGTAAAACGCAGTTCCAGAAAAATTAGGTGATGGCACACTAGTCCAATATGTTACAGTACAAGAGTTTTTCAAAAATACAGTTTTGTATCTTATTACAAAACTTGCTCATATTTATGTTAGAACATAATTATGTTTTGCTGAGGACGGAGTTGAACATAGAGGCGAAATATTAATTAAACAAAATTCCATTGTCTTACGAAAAGAATTCCCTATTGTTCTTCTTGTTTTTGGTGTTAATAATATTATAACGTTATTATATAAAACACACTCAAGAAGTGAAGTTTGGAGTTTGGTGAAGTTTGGTTAATAATGAACTTTTCTTTGTCTTTGAGACGGTCAGCCGACACCAAAACTCCAAATTTAATAATTCACAAATGACCTTTACAATTTTACAAATAAAGTTTTATATTTTCATCATATTTTATTGTTACCAAACTTCACTTCTCGAGTGTGTTTTATATAATAAACAAGTACCGAAATATCTATCTCTTAGATTTTCCTTCTCCGCATTAAGTGTTGTGAATCTACCATTTGAATCGACAATTGAAAAGAGGGTTTGCTCAGATGCAACACCAACATTTAATATCTAAAGTTATGTGTACAAAATACCCTGTTTAATGGTTTTGTTTTAAAGGATAACTCAGATTAGGAGCTTTTGTAATCAAAACTAATTATTTTATGTTTATCTGAACCCCAAAGTAACATTATACGTTCGGTTAAGCTAAAATTATACCCCGTCACAACCCCCATTCCCAGAAATGAAGAAGTAGATATCAATTTCACATTTTTGATGCAATTTAAAGTTTCTGATGTGCATGCCCCCAACAGAAAAAAATAGATCCCCCTCACACCAAAAAAAAACTGGTTACGGCCCTGGAGATTATGCATCAATTTCTACCTCAACCTTCCCTCATCTCTCTTAGAACTATTTCTGTGTTTATCTGGTGGCTCAATGAGAGGTGGGCTGTTTTGGCATCAAAATGTACAATTTGAGGTATGTCCCTCCATCCCTAAATGCGAAACAATCAGAGAACAAAATTGTGGAAATTTGAATTCCTTTTTCATTTTTGTAATTTGCCCATTGTTTACAGATAGTATTTGAGATTGGGAAACATACAAACATTTTTCACAGAGGAGCCTTCTGCATTGAGGGGGGTTGTCTGGGGGAATTTTCAGCGGGAAGAAAATTTCGGGAATAATTTTCTTTTCGTGGGGACGAATTTTCTATGGGAGGGGGCCTTTTCTGCGGGTGGGGAGGATATTTCCTGCAGAATGGTATTTTTGAGGGGTAGGGGGGGGGTAAAGGTCTAGGACCAGCTGGAGCAGCTCTAATTCAACACTACATAGAATTTTAAAAAACCCTTAAAAATAGAAAGAATTGAAAATTCTTTGAAATTGAAAAGAAATAGAAAAAAACCCTAAAGAATTGAAAATTTACCCGATCAAACCAAGGATGTATTTATCATGCCTAAATTACACTTAAAAGCTTTCATTCAGGGGGGTTTTGTCGACATCAGAATTTTGTTATCTGACCTTTGAACTATTTTTTAAAAAATAGCTATCTCAAAATTTTTATCTGATTTATTTGGGGAAAAAGGCCTAATGGGGGGGGGGGGCTAGTTGCCCTCGGATCTCTTTTGAATCTTAAAAAGTGAACTAGAACTTTTGATTTTAAATCAAATGAGCACTTTCTGAAATATATATGAGCATCCCATCTATAAGAACAATATTTGCCCCCAGGGCATAACTTACAACGCCTGCCCCTGGGCCCAGGGGGGTTTTGTCTACCCCAGAGTTTTTGTTATATGATCGTTTAACTATTTTTTAACAAAATGACTAACTAAAAATTTTTATCGGATGTATCTGGGGAAAGAAGGGAGTTGGGGGGGGGGGGCGAGCTTCCCTCCAATCACTTTTGACTCTTAAAAATGTGAACTAGAACTTTCAGTTTCCGATCAAATGAGCCGTCTCTGAAGTTTATACAAGCATCTCTTCCATAAGAACCTTATATGCCCCAAGGGCATAAGTTACAACGCCTTCCCCTGCGCCCTGTGCGGGTGTGTTGACATCAGAGTTCTGTTATCTGACCCTTGAAGTAATTTTAACAAAACCTCTATTTCAAAATTTTTATCAGATGCATTTTGGGAAAAGGGCTTGGGGGGGGCTTAGTTTCCCTCCGATCTCGTTTGTCTCTGAGAGAGTGAACTAAAACTTTTAATTTCCAATCAAATGAACCCTTTCTGAAGTTTATATGAGCGTTCTTTCTATAAGAACCATATTTTCCCCAAGGGTATAACTTAAAAGGCCTGCCCCTTGGCCCTAGGGGGTTGGGTTAACTCAAGAGTTTTCGTTATATGATCTTTGAACTATTTTTAACAAAAGGGCTTCGTCAAAATTTTTATCAAATGTGTTTTGGGAAAAAAGGACGTGGAGGGGGGCAAGCTACCCTCAAGTCACTTTTGACCTTTAAAAAGTGAATCAGAATTTCCAGTTTCCAATCAAATGAGCCCTCTCTGAAGTTTATATGAACATCCATTCCATAAAAACCTTATAGGCCCCCAGGGCATAACTTGCAACGCCTGCCCCCTGGCCCTAGGGGGTTGTGTCGACCCGGGAGTTTTTGTTATATGATTTTTGAACTATTTTTAAAAAAACGGCTACCTAACAATTTTTATCAGATGTATTTTGGGGGAAAGGAGCGAGTGGAAGGGGCTAGCTGCCCTTCGATCACTTTTGACTTTTAAAAATTGAACTAGAACTTTCAATTTCAAATCAAATGAGCCGTCTCTGAATTTCATACAAGCATGCCTTCCAAAAAGCCCTATATGCCCCCAAGGCATAACTTAGAACGCCTGCCCCCGGGCCCTGGGTGGTTGTGTTGACATCGAAGTTTTGTCATCTAACCTTTGAACTATTTTAACAAAATGCCTTTCTCATATTTTTTACCTGATGCATTTGGGGAAAAAGGGCGAAGCAAGGGGGGGGCTAGTTGCCCTTTGATCTCTTTTGACCCTAAAAAGTGAACTAGAACTTTTAATTTTCAATTAAATAAGCCCACCCTGTAGTTTATACAGCCATCCCTACTATAAGAACAATATTTGCCCCAGGGCGTAACTTGTTGAGTTGAGTTGGAATAACTTATGAGTTGGAAAGTTGGAAGTTAAAATCACCGTCGTTTAGAGACATTTGAGCCTTTCTGGTGAATTATATTCTATTTCAAAGAACTTTATATGCCCATAAAAATTATTACAATAAACCAGAATACCTTCTTTGAAGAAAAACTGAGCAAATTCTCTCTCTCAAAGCCTGTACCACAAAACTGAACTCCCAGACGATAGTACATTTTGTTTTCTAGCCGTATTCCTATCAATTCAGCTGCATCTTTGGGAAGACTTACATCTCTTACTAGGTCTTTGAGCTCACTTGGAGAAAAAAGTTAACGTTCATCGTCAACAGAAAAATTTAAATAGATTCATCCTTAGAAATAATTCTCCCTTGATGATTTCAAAATCATCATTCACTATACTTGCTTTACAGAGGCAGAGCTACCAACATTTTAGGGAAGGAAGGGTTTCTGATACTCTGAAATAGAGGATTTATTGACTGAAACACCTCAACTTTTTCTTGTGTTGGGATCCTTCAAATCAATCTGTGTGCATATCCCATATAGATTAAGACCTCAATAATGCCCAGGAGGATTTTTGAGGAGTTTACTCTACCCAACTCTTTATGTTAAGCTATAAAAAATGAAATCTTCAGATATACAACTGCAGCTCAAATGGGGCACAAAGAAGGTGCTTTGAGCTCATGCCTTTGCCCAAACCTGATTTATAAAGTTTACCTTTGCCCAAACTTGATTTATAAAGTTTACCTTTGCTCAAACCTGATTTATAAAGTTTAAAGATTCATAAAACTACTTCCTTAATTAATAAGAAAAGCCTTAATATGGTTTAAAATCCTGCTGAAATCATATAAATTGTGTCCTAAAACCAATAGCCAAAGAAAAACAAAACCCAATTTTAAGGTAATCATAGGTATCAAAATTTAAATAGGCACAGGCTGGTAAGAAATAAGGAAAGGGTAGAGATGGTCACTTAAAAAACATCTTTCACAAGATTTGTCCTATCACTAGCAATTGTGATTTAAGCTAATTCAAGGTATAGTTTAAGCTGTTGTTTTTTACTCGAAAGTTCTATTAACCTAACACAACTACTTTGCAAGATAGTAAAAATCCCCACATCTAGTGCTTTACCCTTATTTCTCATCAGCAGATGGTTTCCAATGCAAAAATTTGCCAGTCTTGAATAAATAAAAATCTGCAAAGTTCTGTCTATAGCATTGGGCCATTTTGGTAAATTTTTACCAAATCATACTATTGACTTATGAATAAAGTGATTATACCACTTGATGCCTTTTTTAGGCTCTTTCCAAATATAATAATTATTTATGTTGGAAATGGATTTTACCCCCACCCCTATATTTACCAATTCAGGGTATATATTTGCACATTAGGGGGAGGGGGGGTGCAAATTTTATTTCTTATGTAAATGGGAGGTAAGTTCAGACTTTATCTCTACCCCCCTAATGTGCAAATATATACCCTGATTAGGCTATTATATTTGGAAAGAGCATAAAAAGAGGCATTGAGTTGGGTAAAGTTCTACAAAATCATATTATTGAGTTAGGACTAAAGTAAATACACCATTTGATGCCTTTTTTTATGCTGATTAGGAATATAATAAGCATTTCTATCGGAAATGAATTTCAGCCCCCCCCCCTTATATAGGCCAATTCAGGGTTAGGTTAGGTTGGGTTAGGTATAGCCTATATAGGGGGGGGGGCTGAAATTAATTTCGGTAAAATTCTACTTTACCTACATTTGGCTATCTTGGAAAGGAGTTTAGTTAGGAAAATGAAACTTTCAGGGATAGAACTACAGGCTAAAGTATGTCCCGGGAAGGTATTTTGGAGTACCTACCTCCACTCCTTCTTGCTCTAGAGGGTCCTGACCTTTGATGACCTTTAAAAATCTGTGTGTTATAAAGTGAAACCTTGTAAAATAGATCTTCTGCTTAAAATGAAATCCAACAAAATTGTTTTCAGCCTCACAACTTTGCTCAATCCTGATTTATAGAGTTTATATATGCAAATACATTTCTTAAATTTTGAAAATTAACATTGATATGGCTTAAAATACTACTCAAATAACAGGAATTGGATTTTCAGAATTAAAGCCAGAGAAAAAGAATCTTATAACTGAAAATTAAGGTAAAATGTTGTTTTATCAAAATTTCAATAGGTATAGACCTGTCATGTAGGCACATTTCAGGATCCTCTAGAGGGAGAAGGAGAGGTGATAAGTACTTCAAAATACCTTCCCAGGACATATTTTAACCTGTAGACCCATCCCTGAAAGTTTCATTTTCCTAACCTTGGCCCTTTCCAAGATAGGTAAAAGTAACTAAAGTAGAATTTTACCTTCATTTCTGATAGAAATGCTTATTATATTCATAATCAGCATAAAAAAGGCATTGAATAGTGTATTCACTCTAGTCCTAACTCAATAATATGATTTTGTAGAACTTTACCTTGAGTAGTATATTCACTTTATTCATAAGTCATTAGCCTAAAATGATTTGGTAAAAATTTACCACCATTTCTAGCCCCATTAGGCCTATGGGATTAGGGCACACTTACAAGAGCAGTAGCCTAGGCCTAAATAATATTCATTCAGAAAGGAATACATGGAATACAAGAATGTTACCAATTTACTCACTAATAGACTGTTCCCAAACATAATATTGGCTATGGTACCCTGTCAATGTATCCCCCCCCCCCCTTCCCCTAATGATCCTAAGTAGGCTAGAGCCCTGCATAATATATTTCTCCATTGTTTATATCTTTAGATGTTTTGTAGTTCTTTGTTGACATGTATCTGTAATTTTGATAACAAAAAGAAAACCAGAATGCAGTTATCTCTGGGCTCCCAGCTCCAGGTTTATCTCAGTGATCTAAAAATACTATAATTCATAAATAAAAATTATCCTTAAAAAGCTGCTAATTCTTAAACTCCAGTTCCAGAATTTTTATGAGGGTATATGAACTACCATGCAGTCCTTTCACCCCTTTGCAGTCCTTTCGCAGCTAATTCTTAAACTTACAAATGATTCGAAATTTTTGAAATTTCTTGCCATTTCTAAACTAAAACTATCATTCCTTAAAGGGCTATACAAAACCTCTTTTGCCTTCCGTCTCCTCTTTCATCTCAAACCCGCCATGTCAAAGCAAGAAGAATCAATCAAACAAAATATAACAGGTAACGTAGGGTTGGATTTGGCAACAATAGATAAAGTGGAGCTTAAATGAGTGGCATGTACACATATCCCCCGCCTCGTGAACGGATTTGAACTCACTCGAGTCCTTTTGTTGTCCGTGGTGATGTTTTTTTTTGTGTGAAAAAGATTTTTTCTATTTTGTTCTAGAACCATTCAAGCGCCACTAAATATTTAAAACGAAGCAGTATAAAAATATTTATACTGCTATATCGGTTTGAAGTAAATAAATATTTAGAATACACGCCTGCTCTTTTTATTATTCCAAATGGAATCGAAATCAAAGTGACTTTCTATAGGTCAATAGAACTTCTTTGAGCAAAACATTGAAAATGATAATTAGCTAACAATTTGATGTTAGCTTAAAATATGAAACATATACACTGTTTCCATTGTTTCAAAAAACAAAGACTATTTTTTTTAATTCTTAAGGAACGACTTGGGCCTATGGTGGAACCAAACACTCTGGTAATTTTTGAAGTTGGTTCCAAGGTCGTTTCACTGGCAATTTCGGGTTCTAATTACATTGGGCTATATGTTAAAAAACTGCAGGAAATATTTATACATGTTGTAATTGATTTTAACTTGATAAAAACAAAAGGAAAATAACAGAAATTTCATCATATCAATTTATAAGTGACACCACTTTTGAATAATAACCTATCACCTCAACAGTACAAAATTAATTATTAACTTGAAATTTATTATTCAGTTTTTATAATTAAATAAAATTAAGCAATCTGAGATTAAAATTATAAAGTACATATAAACTTGCCAATAAACAAAAAATGAGATTAATAATTTATGACGATAGTAGTAGGGGCTGGTTGGTAAGGTAGCTCCCTCTTTTTTCCATTTTTTCCTACACTGCTAACAGGACACTGAAACATTATAGAGAGCTGTTTAATCGCTCATTTAAAATGCTGATGTAAATTCCCAGAATTTAGATTACCATGTGAATGACATGTCCAATAATCTGACTGTTAAAAAAAATTCTTTTTGGAAAATGTTGAAAATACAAATAAATAAAAATTAGAAATTAAAGAACGTTTGAAATTATTACTAAATTACTAAAATTGAAATATATGTATACTGTTTTCATTAATCCGAGAAAAAGAAATTTTTTGTCAATTCCTTACAACTTGCTTGGACTTATGGTAGAACCAGAAAGTCACTATTTCCAGAAAAGATTTCAAGGATATTCATTACTAAAATGAGATTTTTATTGCCAATTTGGCCTTGCAAGTATCAATTCTCAGAATATAGGTTATATATGACATCATTAGACCCATAAGGTCCATACCGGTGGTGCTGGTCTCTGTTTTGTGGCCCTTCAGCCAGGAAGTACAATAGGGAGTTGGGGACCAGCCATCCTGTGCTTCCGTACCCCTTCTTGCTTAGGCAACCTTCAACAAGAATTCTTCAGGTACCCATTTAGAAACGGGTTGAGTCTAGCGGAGTCACGCCGCTCACTCCCGTCCCAAACCAAATAACATGCGACGTCAGGAATCAAGCCCGGGCCCCCGAACAAAAGATTCACAGCGCGCCAACCGCTTAGTTATGAAGGCCTAAAACTCAGACTACCACCAGAATTGTACGTCCAATAATCTGGCAGTCAATTAAATTTTCATTTAGTAAAATAATGAAAGCAAAAACTAACTAACAATTTGAAATAAAGAACTGAAATTACCAGATCTGAAATACATCTATAATGTTTTCATTATTCTGGAAAGTATTGGCTAATATTTTTTTCAATTTTTATCCTTTACATTGGCTCTTAGTGGAACTAAACACTCGCGAATTCTGGAAACTGGTTTCAAGGCTGTTCGTGGACATTATGATATTCTCATGTCAGATGGCCAAAATCAGATGAAAATTCCAAAATCAGATGGCCATCTGAATTATACATCCAATAATCCAACTGTTAATAAAAATTTATTTTAGAAAAATTTGAAACATTAAAACAAACTAACAATGTGAAATCAAACAAAATTTGAAATTACACTAAAATATGAAATACATACACGCTGTTTTGAATATTCTGAAAAATAAAAGCCAATTCTTTTTAGATTCTTTACGGTTAACATTGGGTTTTGATGAAACAAAACGCTTGCTAATTCCAGAAACTGGTTTCAAGGTTGTTTCATTGACAATATGAGTGTCTGTTCGTGGGATTGTCAATGCAAGTATAAATTCTGAAAAATTCAAAATACGATCTTAATTAGGCGTCTAACAATCAGACTGTCCAGGATTTTCATTCCGCAAAATATTTGAAACTCAATCTGTTTTTCCATTGATCTATAACATAGTTCTCTTTCTCCTTAAAGTGGCTATACAACATTCTAGAATCTAGATTATACTAATGACGGAAAATGTAAAATTATAGAAATTATAAACCTGGGCAAAGAAATTAAATGCATTTCAATTCTGGAAATTTTCTTGATTAGAAACAAGATTTAAATGATTAAACTAAAAATTTTAAGATTTTGCTATAATTCGGATTATTCTATTTAAACCAAGTAGGATATCTTTTTAAACAGAAATTATGCTTATAAAATGACCCTTATAAGTTTCCGATTAGAAAGTTCCGATCGGAATCTAGAAAGCCTCCGATCATAATTATGTTTAAAAACCCCAGGTTAAAACTTTAGTTTTGTTAAGCTGTTTTAGTTTCCAATATATATTATTACTAAGATCATATTTTTAATAGCTTATTTTGCCATAATTTTAAGTTTTGTGCGAATATTGACAATTTTGCTCGGCAATAAGCAGGACCAATTTTGACAGAGCTGTAGACCCCAATGGGGGGGTGGGGGGTGGGCTTAATCTACACGAATAGAATAATGTAATTGGAAATATAATCGAACACTAAACATATGATGCTCAATTAGGCCTACGCTCCAGGGGTGGACACATATTAAATTGGGGGGGGGGACATCGATAAAAATTTGGCCCCCTCATCGTCATTTTTCACCCCTTTAACCCTGTAGTTAGCGCTATTTTCGGCCTTCTGAGAGGGCGGGGACAAATGCCTCTAAAATAACCCTTTGTATCCACCCCTGCTAGGCTCCTCCCGTGAATAAATAATATATTGATGTATTTTTTTTAAAGCGTTTTAAATTGTCTGTTCGTCTGTGCTACACGTCGGTCTTTACTAGGTTGCAGCAACTGCTGTAATGATTATAATGACGAGGGCGAAAAAGCATTTGGGAGACACATAGTTCCTTACTAGGTCAATAGCGCTACTCTTGCTAAGATTTATTTTCCACAGACACTGTATTTGCTGAGATGTACTCCATATGAGGCCAGAAATGTTGCAACAGACTTCATACGGATCTTTTGTAAAGCTTCTATATTGTTAGCTATGTTCTATGATGTGACGAATGAGTAGAAAGGCCTCATGAGCTACAAGGGGGGCTCCTTATATGGGCATAGAGTCCCTAGGGGAGATGGATTTCTGAGAAATTGATTGATTAATCAAAGTGTGTCAATGACCTAAATTTCCAAGGTCGATGTTGTTGTTGTTGTAAGTGCACGCTCTCAGCGAATGTCAAGGTCGATGTATTTGTTGTTGTTGTTGTAAGTGCACGCTCTCAGCGAATGTTATGAGTTTCAAGAAATAGAAAACAGCATTTGTTGTTGTTTTGGACATGTACATGCTCGAGGCGAATGTCATGGTGTCCAGAAATAGGAAACAGCATTTGTTGTTGTTGTTGTTTTGGGCATGCTCGAGGCGAATGTTATGAGTTTCCAGAAATAGGAAACAGTTAGATCACGTGTTTCCTTCTCAGCCAATCAGAGGGCTTGCTTACATAACAATTCGCCCTTGAGATTTCGTATATAACGGACATGTATTGTGATTAAATTATCAGAAACTATTGTGACACAATGGATATAACAACTGACATAATTGATGAGTTTGAAGCATTGGCAACCTCAATTTACCATGTAAGTTCCGTTTTCATTTTTTATTTTCAAAATAAAATTATTTTCCATGGTCACCCTCCAGTATATTCAGGTAAATCCCCTCCCCCCTCCCACTCTAGTACAAACATCACTATGCAATCTTTATACTCGCTAGAAAACATAAAATATGTTCTTTTTTACCTTCAAAAACCTAAACCCATCCCCCTTTGTTTTTTACAAACAAAATTCTCGCAAATAGAAATAATTATCTTTTCGATAAATTTTGGCTTTTCTCAATTGTAATCTTTTCTCTAACTGAGACATCCGTCGCTCTGTTGTTATTAACCCGCTCTGATTTGACACAAGGCTCCAGCGCGAGGCCTATAATTAGCTCTGACCCTTTTTAAAGCACTTCCTGCTCGTTAGCAGTTTAGTTTCCAAAGATTTCACAGATTCAAAAGGACGCAACTAAAAACATGTTTTTATTTATTGGATAACTGAAAAAGAACCATAGCTTAGATCAATGCTTCGATGTTTGACTAAATATACACATTTTCAACGTTTAGTATAAGGGGGGATTTTCTTCAAACAAACTAGGCCGACTTTTGAACGGCTCAGTGAGCCGTAATTCTCAGATTCAAAAGGATGCGATATCTTTCGGTGGGGGGAGGGGGTATTTTTCCATGTCTTTTCTCAGCGATATTTTCCGTGGGGATTTTTTTCCTCGGGCTGTTTTTTCTGGGGCTGGGGTAAATACCAGCTACCGAAAAAGGATAAGGAAAGATAAAAAAACCGCTAATACTTTAAATGCATCAAACAAGGCATGCTCAATGCAGATTAAAACCAGAAAAGAACAGAAACACCTAAAAATAAGAAATTAGGCTGACTTATATAGGCAGAATTTTGAACGGCTCAGTGAGCCGTAATTCTTCTTTCTCAGATCAAAAAGGATGCGACTAGTATATTTCACGAAATTTTTTTTACGTTGTGCTTTATTAGTGATAAATGCTTTTCTAGACAAAATTATGTGGATGAGGGTACTAACTTTCTTTCTTTAAAAAGGGGGAAATTATTTTGATACTAAATTTTTTCTCTTCTTTTTTAAGGCAAATTATGAAGAATGCATGCCCCCTCCTTCCAAGAAAGCAAGAGAGGGTGAGGCAGCCCCATCAGTGCCAGCCCCAATACAGTCTGGGCATAAACCAAAAAGAGAATGGGCCATAAGGATGGTGAACCCTGCTGGCTCATCTATGCAAGCCCATAACATCGCTGGCCCAGCTGCACAAGATCATGAGGTCCAACACACGTTACCTGGACCATCCAGCACCCAAGTGCAGCCAGGATTTGCAAATGTGAGCATTTTTTCCTCAAACTATCTTATATAAATATATATATATCTATTTCATCCAATGTTTTTTAGTCTTTTCTTTTCACTATTTTTCAACACTGTGTAAAAGTGTATCTCAGCGAGATATTAAAATATTAACCCCTCGCCCCCCAACCATTGTTTTCTCTGCTCCCCCCTCCCTCGGATGTAATTTAATGTAATTTTCTTTGCAAAGAAACCGCTCTTTTTTTCTAATCTTTGCTATTTTCTCTGTTGCTATCGCTTCGATATCTCACAAGCGAATATTTTTATGTAATTTCTAGTCAATCAAAAGTCAACACCTACAGCTGATAAGAGTGGCAGTTTAAGCCCTTGCTAAAACTAATATTTATTCAAAATCATGTGAATGAAATGTAATAA
Source organism: Artemia sp. Qi Xiang Cuo (assembly GCF_049724085.1). NCBI lineage: Eukaryota > Metazoa > Arthropoda > Branchiopoda > Anostraca > Artemiidae > Artemia > Artemia sp. Qi Xiang Cuo. The sequence goes on from NC_142806.1 coordinate 7,671,385, forward strand.
AAAGAACCTGCGTATTTAAATATATCATCTTTTTAATAAGAGGACATTACAAATGTTTTTCTTTAATACAAATTTAAAAATATAAAGTTAATTTCGTCTATTGTTCAAGAAATGAGGTTTATTAGCCAGTAACTTGAGAGACTTAATATTGAAGTATACAAACAAAATGGAATGATGAATGGACTAAGACACATTTTATATCGGTATACTTTAATTGTTTGATTTAGTTCAAATTATTGATTCAGTTTTTTTTTGTCTTGGATAGAACTGATAGTTTCGCTGGTATTTTATTTTGTCAAAAAAGTTACCATACATAAAAATGTTAGAATACAGGTGCATGAATATTTAATAACTTTATTGATAAAGCAATTCAAAGTTTCTAAATAATCTTCGTAACAAGGAGTTTCAATAACAGGTTTAAACAAGTCAAACTAATATTTCTGGATGGACCGTATCTGTGAATCATTTTTTATAATCTATGGCCTCCTGGGTTCGAAAAAGTAATTCTGTATGGTGCTAAAATAAACGTTGGCTAATAATATTGCATATCCTTGGGGTCATGGTTTTTTATCTAACACATGAATGATTCTCATAAATTTATTACTCTGCGTTTACACTTGCAATCAACAACTATATCGAGTGAGGGTTCCGGCCTACAGATATACGATAAAAAAAACATTTTAAAAAAAACAACGGGATGAAAAGACTCAATAAGAAAATTACCAGTCAATCTTTTATATTCGAAGACACTAGGCAGACATGCATAAAAATTTCCAAAATGTCAATATATTTACTAAAAAGAGGTCTACAAAAAGTATAGGTGGAGCTGATTCTTGTTTTTGTGAAGCGAATTTTAAGGATTATGAAGTAAATTTCGGTAATTCTAGGTAGTCTATGCTATTATATCCAGTGATTGTGTCCGGCGAATTCTAGTAAATCCAAGCAGTCTATACTTTTATTTCAAGTGATTGTATTTAACTGACGTCTTCTATAACTCAAATCATGAAAATAACAGCAAAAAGACTATACGTTCAGGATGGCAGGTGGGCTGGTGGGGTTGGTGGAAAGGTGGCATCCGAAATAGAAACAAACAAAACAAAGATCTATATAAATGCTATATAAATTTATTAAGTTCAAATATTTTTGACAGAAATGTGAGACGAAGGCCTTAGAATTTCAATTAACATTAACATTCGGTTTCATGTTTGGGTGCCCACGGTAAAATTCAAGTTTTAAAAAAATCGGCAGTACCTACAGTTTTTTTTTAATGGTGGGAGCTCCAGCGCATTAATAGCTTGATAATTTTCTGCTTGTAATTTTACTTACCTAAGCTTTCGCAATTACCTGTTTTTTTGTTTCTCACACAATATAATGTTTTCAGAATGGTACTTGAAAATGAGATTTGATTATTATTCAAATTACGGTCCATAGAATATATATGTGATCATATTTAAAACATGATTTTTACTTTTTATTTTTAATTTATTTTGTAACTAAATAATAAACGAGATAATTACAATTTTGCGTAATTGAAATGTTTCTTTTTTTTTTACTTCCCGATGACATTAAATAACTGGCGGCGTTGAAACATGTAAGCTTAATGACGTAGCGAGTTGAAATTATCTTAATCATACTTTTTTCTTCGGAATTCAATACTCTATCCAAATATGATGATTATTCCCAATACTAATTTTCTGAAATAAGTTTAAAACTTTATTTGTTGACCATTATTTCTCTTTCTACTTTAAATTGCACGCGTTGCATAAGCCTTAAACAGATAGCGTTACAAACTTGAAAAAACTGTAAACAAAAGTCGATAGTTTTTTCCTAATCTTTCAGGTCAGTTTTAAGGGTCAAGCACCCCTTTGAGCTATCTATTACCGGGTATAATCGTAATCAGCGTGTTCGATATGACTAGAAACTGCTTTCAAATTGCGTGAAACACATGTGTCATTAGGCCTATGGGCCCCATTAGCCCCATTAGGCCTATGGGATTAGGGCACACTTACAAGAGCAGTAGCCTAGGCCTAAATAATATTCATTCAGAAAGGAATACATGGAATACAAGAATGTTACCAATTTACTCACTAATAGACTGTTCCCAAACATAATATTGGCTATGGTACCCTGTCAATGTATCCCCCCCCCTTCCCCTAATGATCCTAAGTAGGCTAGAGCCCTGCATAATATATTTCTCCATTGTTTATATCTAGATGTTTTGTAGTTCTTTGTTGACATGTATCTGTAATTTTGATAACAAAAAGAAAACCAGAATGCAGTTATCTCTGGGCTCCCAGCTCCAGGTTTATCTCAGTGATCTAAAAATACTATAATTCATAAATAAAAATTATCCTTAAAAAGCTGCTAATTCTTAAACTCCAGTTCCAGAATTTTTATGAGGGTATATGAACTACCATGCAGTCCTTTCACCCCTTTGCAGTCCTTTCGCAGCTAATTCTTAAACTTACAAATGATTCGAAATTTTTGAAATTTCTTGCCATTTCTAAACTAAAACTATCATTCCTTAAAGGGCTATACAAAACCTCTTTTGCCTTCCGTCTCCTCTTTCACCTCAAACCCGCCATGTCAAAGCAAGAAGAATCAATCAAACAAAATATAACAGGTAACGTAGCGTTGGATTTGGCAACAATAGATAAAGTGGAGCTTAAATGAGTGGCATGTACACATATCCCCCGCCTCGTGAACGGATTTGAACTCACTCGAGTCCTTTTGTTGTCCGTGGTGATGTTTTTTTTTGTGTGAAAAAGATTTTTTCTATTTTGTTCTAGAACCATTCAAGCGCCACTAAATATTTAAAACGAAGCAGTATAAAAATATTTATACTGCTATATCGGTTTGAAGTAAATAAATATTTAGAATACACGCCTGCTCTTTTTATTATTCCAAATGGAATCGAAATCAAAGTGACTTTCTATAGGTCAATAGAACTTCTTTGAGCAAAACATTGAAAATGATAATTAGCTAACAATTTGATGTTAGCTTAAAATATGAAACATATACACTGTTTCCATTGTTTCAAAAAACAAAGACTATTTTTTTCAATTCTTAAGGAACGACTTGGGCCTATGGTGGAACCAAACACTCTGGTAATTTTTGAAGTTGGTTCCAAGGTCGTTTCACTGGCAATTTCGGGTTCTAATTACATTGGGCTATATGTTAAAAAACTGCAGGAAATATTTATACATGTTGTAATTGATTTTAACTTGATAAAAACAAAAGGAAAATAACAGAAATTTCATCATATCAATTTATAAGTGACACCACTTTTGAATAATAACCTATCACCTCAACAGTACAAAATTAATTATTAACTTGAAATTTATTATTCAGTTTTTATAATTAAATAAAATTAAGCAATCTGAGATTAAAATTATAAAGTACATATAAACTTGCCAATAAATAAAAAATGAGATTAATAATTTATGACGATAGTAGTAGGGGCTGGTTGGTAAGGTAGCTCCCTCTTTTTTCCATTTTTTCCTACACTGCTAACAGGACACTGAAACATTATAGAGAGCTGTTTAATCGCTCATTTAAAATGCTGATGTAAATTCCCAGAATTTAGATTACCATGTGAATGACATGTCCAATAATCTGACTGTTAAAAAAAATTCTTTTTGGAAAATGTTGAAAATACAAATAAATAAAAATTAGAAATTAAAGAACGTTTGAAATTATTACTAAATTACTAAAATTGAAATATATGTATACTGTTTTCATTAATCCGAGAAAAAAGAAATTTTTTGTCAATTCCTTACAACTTGCTTGGACTTATGGTAGAACCAGAAAGTCACTATTTCCAGAAAAGATTTCAAGGATATTCATTACTAAAATGAGATTTTTATTGCCAATTTGGCCTTGCAAGTATCAATTCTCAGAATATAGGTTATATATGACATCATTAGACCCATAAGGTCCATACCGGTGGTGCTGGTCTCTGTTTTGTGGCCCTTCAGCCAGGAAGTACAATAGGGAGTTGGGGACCAGCCATCCTGTGCTTCCGTACCCCTTCCTGCTTAGGCAACCTTCAACAAGAATTCTTCAGGTACCCATTTAGAAACGGGTTGAGTCTAGCGGAGTCACGCCGCTCACTCCCGTCCCAAACCAAATAACATGCGACGTCAGGAATCAAGCCCGGGCCCCCCGAACAAAAGATTCACAGCGCGCCAACCGCTTAGTTATGAAGGCCTAAAACTCAGACTACCACCAGAATTGTACGTCCAATAATCTGGCAGTCAATTAAATTTTCATTTAGTAAAATAATGAAAGCAAAAACTAACTAACAATTTGAAATAAAGAACTGAAATTACCAGATCTGAAATACATCTATAATGTTTTCATTATTCTGGAAAGTATTGGCTAATATTTTTTTCAATTTTTATCCTTTACATTGGCTCTTAGTGGAACTAAACACTCGCGAATTCTGGAAACTGGTTTCAAGGCTGTTCGTGGACATTATGATATTCTCATGTCAGATGGCCAAAATCAGATGAAAATTCCAAAATCAGATGGCCATCTGAATTATACATCCAATAATCCAACTGTTAATAAAAATTTATTTTAGAAAAATTTGAAACATTAAAACAAACTAACAATGTGAAATCAAACAAAATTTGAAATTACACTAAAATATGAAATACATACACGCTGTTTTGAATATTCTGAAAAATAAAAGCCAATTCTTTTTAGATTCTTTACGGTTAACATTGGGTTTTGATGGAACAAAACGCTTGCTAATTCCAGAAACTGGTTTCAAGGTTGTTTCATTGACAATATGAGTGTCTGTTCGTGGGATTGTCAATGCAAGTATAAATTCTGAAAAATTCAAAATACGATCTTAATTAGGCGTCTAACAATCAGACTGTCCAGGATTTTCATTCCGCAAAATATTTGAAACTCAATCTGTTTTTCCATTGATCTATAACATAGTTCTCTTTCTCCTTAAAGTGGCTATACAACATTCTAGAATCTAGATTATACTAATGACGGAAAATGTAAAATCATAGAAATTATAAACCTGGGCAAAGAAATTAAATGCATTTCAATTCTGGAAATTTTCTTGATTAGAAACAAGATTTAAATGATTAAACTAAAAATTTTAAGATTTTGCTATAATTCGGATTATTCTATTTAAACCAAGTAGGATATCTTTTTGAACAGAAATTATGCTTATAAAATGACCCTTATAAGTTTCCGATTAGAAAGTTCCGATCGGAATCTAGAAAGCCTCCGATCATAATTATGTTTAAAAACCCCAGGTTAAAACTTTAGTTTTGTTAAGCTGTTTTAGTTTCCAATATATATTATTACTAAGATCATATTTTTAATAGCTTATTTTGCCATAATTTTAAGTTTTGTGCGAATATTGACAATTTTGCTCGGCAATAAGCAGGACCAATTTTGACAGAGCTGTAGACCCCAATGGGGGGGGGTGGGCTTAATCTACACGAATAGAATAATGTAATTGGAAATATAATCGAAAACTAAACATATGATGCTCAATTAGGCCTACGCTCCAGGGGTGGACACATATTAAATTGGGGGGGGGACATCGATAAAAATTTGGCCCCCTCATCGTCATTTTTCACCCCTTTAACCCTGTAGTTAGCGCTATTTTCGGCCTTCTGAGAGGGCGGGGACAAATGCCTCTAAAATAACCCTTTGTATCCACCCCTGCTAGGCTCCTCCCGTGAATAAATAATATATTGATGTATTTTTTTTAAAGCGTTTTAAATTGTCTGTTCGTATGTGCTACACGTCGGTCTTTACTAGGTTGCATTAACTGCTGTAATGATTATAATGACGAGGGCGAAAAAGCATTTGGGAGACACATAGTTCCTTACTAGGTCAATAGCGCTACTCTTGCTAAGATTTATTTTCCACAGACACTGTATTTGCTGAGATGTACTCCATATGAGGCCAGAAATGTTGCAACAGACTTCATACGGATCTTTTGTAAAGCTTCTATATTGTTAGCTATGTTCTATGATGTGACGAATGAGTAGAAAGGCCTCATGAGCTACAAGGGGGGCTCCTTATATGGGCATAGAGTCCCTAGGGGAGATGGATTTCTGAGAAATTGATTGATTAATCAAAGTGTGTCAATGACCTAAATTTCCAAGGTCGATGTTGTTGTTGTTGTAAGTGCACGCTCTCAGCGAATGTCAAGGTCGATGTATTTGTTGTTGTTGTTGTAAGTGCACGCTCTCAGCGAATGTTATGAGTTTCCAGAAATAGAAAACAGCATTTGTTGTTGTTTTGGACATGTACATGCTCGAGGCGAATGTCACGGTGTCCAGAAATAGAAAACAGTATTTGATGTTGTTGTTGTTTTGGGCACGCTCAAGCCAAATGTTATGAGTTTCCAGAAACAGGAAACAGTTAGATCACATGTTTCCTTCTCAGCCAATCAGCGAGCTTGCTTACATAACAATTCACCCTTGAGATTTCGTATATAACGGACATGCATTGTGATTAAATTATCAGAAACTATTGTGAAACAATGGATATAACAACTGACATAATTGATGAGCTTGAAGCATTGGCAACCTCAATTTACCGTGTAAGTTCCGTTTTCATTTTTATTTTCAAAATAAAATTATTTTCCATGGTCACCCTCCAGTATATTCAGGTAAATCCCCTCCCCCTCCCACTCTAGTACAAACATCACTATGCAATCTTTATACTCGCTAGAAAACATAAAATATGTTCTTTTTTACCTTCAAAAACCTAAACCCATCCCCCTTTGTTTTTTACAAACAAAATTCTCGCAAATAGAAATAATTATCTTTTCGATAAATTTTGGCTTTTCTCAATTGTAATCTTTTCTCTAACTGAGACATCCGTCGCTCTGTTGTTATTAACCCGCTCTGGTTTGACACAAAACTCCAGCACGAGGCCTATAATTAGCTCTAACCCTTTTTTAAAGTACTTCCTGCTCATTAGCAGTTTAGTTTCCAAAGATTTCACAGATTCAAAAGGATGCGACTAAAAACATGTTTTTATTTATTGGATAACTGAAAAAGAACCATAGCTTAGATCAATGCTTCGATGTTTGACTAAATATACACATTTTCAACGTTTAGTATAAGGGGGATTTTCTTCAAACAAACTAGGCCGACTTTTGAACGGCTCAGTGAGCCGTAATTCTCAGATTCAAAAGGATGCGATATCTTTCGGTGGAGGGAGGGGGTATTTTTCCATGTCTTTTCTCAGCGATATTTTCCGTGGGGATTATTTTCCTCGGGCTGTTTTTTTTTCTGGGGGTGGGGTAAATAACAGCTATCGTAAAAGGATATGGAAAGAAAAAAAAAACCGCTAATACTTTAAATGCATCAAACAAGGCATGCTCAATGCAGATTAAAACCAGAAAAGAACAGAAACGCATAAAAATAAGAAATTAGGTCGACTTATATAGACCGAATTTTGAACGGCTCAGTGAGCCGTAATTCTTCTTTCTCAGATTCAAAAGGATGCAACTAGTATATTTCACGAAATTTTTTTACGTTTTGCTTTCTTAGTGATAAATGCTTTTCTAGACAAAATTATATGGATGAGGGTAATAATTTTCCTTCTGTAAAAAAGGGGGAAATTATTTTGATACTAACTTTTTTCTCTTCTTTTTTAAGGCCAATTATGAAGAATGTAGGCCCCCTCCATCTAAGAGAGCAAGAGAGGGTGAGGCAGCCCCATCAGTGCCAGCCCCCATACAGTCTGGGCATAAACCAAAAAGAGAATGGGCCATAAGGACGGTGAACCCTGCTGGCTCATCTATGCAAGCCCATAACATTGCTGACCCAGCTGCACAAGATCATGAGGTCCAACACACGTTACCTGGACCATCCGGCACCCAAGTGCAGCCAGGATTTGCAAATGTGAGCATTTTTTCCTCAAACTATCTTATATAAATATATATATATCTATTTCATCCAATGTTTTTTAGTCTTTTCTTTTCACTATTTTTCAACACTGTGTAAAAGTGTATCTCAGCGAGATATTAACCCCTCGCCCCCAACCATTGTTTTCTCCCCCCTCCCTCGGAGATATCTAATGTAATTTTTTTTGCAAAGAAACCGCTCCTTTTTTTCTAATCTTTGCTATTTTCTCTGTTGCTATCGCTTCGATATCTCACAAGCGAATATTTTTATGTAATTTCTAGTCAATTAATAATCACCGCCTTTGAAACTCAAAATGCTATTTTTTTCACAATTGAATATCACTAGTTTTAATCTTTGGCTTAAAGCTCCGCACAAGCATATAAATAGATCTGTTTCACCACTTTTCCTGTCTTGTTCTATCATTAGCGGTTAGGCCAAGTCTAGGATTTCAATTCTTTTACGTAATTCTGTGTTTATTTCTGAAAATAGCGGAATTGTTTGCAAAATTAGCGTTAGATATTTAGGAAATTGGAATTCTATGTAAGAGAGAAACAAGTTATATTCCCAAAAATAACAATTGCTATTTATGACATTGCTGAAAAGGGGGGGGGGGTCTAGTTGCCATCGAATCTTTTTGGTCACTTAAAAAGTGCAGTCAATTACTGCTAATGCTCACCATTTGAAACTCTGTGAATGCTATTCCGTTCACAATTGAATATTCAATAGTTTTAAGAGAAGAAGAAGGAACTGAGAGAGATTATTCCCATTTATCTGTCACATATCGGCGTTCTAATTTGCGTAAGGATATTTTTAAAATAGCTTTCAATCTTACAAAACCCTTTGCCAAGATTCTAGCGAGGGGGGACATTCTGACAATATACGGAGTTAACGGTTCCCGACATTTAATTGTTGTATTTTCCTAGCTGTTGAAGTTCAGTCTTGGAAATCAGAACACTCGCGCGATAGGTTACAATAATTAAGCTCATGAGTTCAGAGCCTGTAGGGAATTAGAGAGAAATAGCAAGTTATGCATATGTATGCGAATATTTCAACTTTTGGCAGACATTATGTAAGGGGGCTGGGAGCCACGCGGTGGGGGCTCGGGAAACGTCGCGGGAAGCGCTGCAGGCCCGAGAAGCACCGCGGGATGCGCTGCGGGCCCGAGAAGCGCAACGGGCCCGAGAAGTGCCGCGGGGGCGCGCCGCGGGCCCGAGAAGGGCCGCGGGAAGCGTCGCGGGCCCGAGAAGCGCCGCGGAAAAAAAAGTAGGGCTGATTTGAACACTTTGAAAATAAGCTATTTTTTGAATAAAATCAAATTGCCGCCTTCTATGTAATGTGTTTTAGATTTTCGTTAAGTTGGATTTTCTTTCAGTTGAATTAACCAAATGCTACTATGCACATACTGTTACTACTACTACTACTAAGCGTTGACTTTAAATAATAATCCAAATTTTAAAAACAGTAGGGGTGATTTGAACACTTTGAAAATAAGCTATTTTTCATTTATAGGTTGGATCATTGGTCCCATACTCATTATCACCATCGTCCTCATCAGCTGGTGAAGGAGAGGACGCATCGGTGGACTTACATAGCAATTCACCATGGAGCGACTCTCTACTTGAAATACCGTTAAATATTGATGAGTTTATAGAAAAATTTTTAAATGTAGATTATAGCGCAGTTGGGCAGGGGGACTTGAGCCCAAACACCTTACAAATTTTGGAGGATTTCACAAATAAATGAACTGGGAAACCTTCTCTATTTCCAGCCTACTATACCCTACCAAGTCTACTTAAAAAACCTGACGGGGTAAATTTACAAGATATTATTGAACAAATTGGGGGACAGGGAGATCTAAACTCGGGGGAGGGAGGTGCAACTTTTCCCGACTTTTCATTGTCCAACACAATTTTAAAGGCAATAGTTGTTTACACTGCAACTTTTGGTGACCCTTTTAATTCACTAATGGAGGGAAAATTTGTGTTTGACCCCGTAGAAATTGTGCATGCCTATGTAGATAAAATTCGTGCACTACTGGAGAACCAAATTCAGTTGTGGGGAGGGAGGGATTCAATTAAGGTTTCTATTGTTTTAAAGGTATTTTATTTAAATGAGGGGAAAAGCGAATTTTATTATCATTATCTACATTCCGAGATGTGCGTAGTTTACTCAAATTTATAAAATTTTGAGGGTGTTTTCATGGATTGGATAGGTCAAATTATAACGCATCTCGAGAACTTTAATGAAAATGGGAGCGGGTCTCTAGTTCTTTTTGTTGAAAATTTAAGTATAAATATTTGTAAATTTAAGAAAGATTTTATTTTAAGAGGGGGCAGGTGGAGAAAGGGCAGTAGTTTTAAATTATAATCCAGATCTAGTAGCTTGTCGTGGTGTCCAGCGGATCCTTTTTGAAACAGGTCAAAAATGTTTCAGGTATGCTTTCCTCATATCAGCATTTCAGCCTTTAGCAGATGACACTACCAAGACGAATTTAGACGATTGTCTGTACATTGGAAGGAAGGGTCCGATTTTCCCACTGTAGATTTCTCGTGTTTAGAGGGGAAATACCCAGTAACGCTACGATCCATTGATATTTTTGAAAGGGCTAATGCCCATTTAAATATCGGCGTTACTGTGGTTCAGTATGAAACTGAATTTGAAGATGGGGTTCGTTCTAAACGGAAGGAGGTGGTTTTTCCTGTAAGGAGTCCGTCAATTGATTTGTTCAGCCACTGGGTTTGGTTGCTGTACACACCCCCATCTAGTGAACTGAATGAATTTATCCATTTTAACCCGATTACAGACATCAGTAGAGTTCTGGGGGAGGGTAAGAATAAGGGGACCCGTTTCTACTGGCCAACATGCCTCTCTAGATTTTGGACTGAATTAAAGTTGCAAAATCATATGAGGCATTGTAGCCGGCATGGCTTTCAGACAGTAGAAACCGTTCCAGGGGATATGTCCATTTTACGTTTAAAAAATTTCGAAGACACCCTCCTCCAGTGCAACAAAATATCTTTAGACTGTGAAGCTAAGCTGGTGGAGGTGAACGATCCCCAATTTCCAAACCGAGTCAAAGAACACCAGGCTATTGCAATGTCCTATGCTCACGCGCAAAGAGATAGTTCTAACACCATGCGGTTGTTAGAAATAGTAGAAACATTGGATGAGAACAAGTGCATGGTCAAGGCATTGACTAAACTAATTGGCACAGCTAATGGTGCTATTTCTCGTTTTAGAGATACCCATTACCCACTGGTGTTGTCTGCAGAGGATCGCCTCGCGATTACAGATATAACCATTTGGGGGGGGTGTCAGGAGGTGTTGTCCGAGGGGAATAAGGGGACTACAGGCAACCGAAGTGTCCGGGTGAAAGTTAGGGACAATAATCATTTGTGGCAGGACCTATCACCTGGGGGTTGTAATTTAAGGGGTATTGCGCATCAATCGTGAAATTGAAATGTGAAACAACAGTTTTTTACTTCTTTTTTTATCTCCAACTCAAAATACGATTTAAAATTTATTTTACCGGCACTGGCACTTATGCATAGAAAGGGATTAGGAGTAGATATTCACAGGCTAAATAGTTCACATATCAGTAACATTATCCACAAATTGGCCGAGACTCTGCTGTTTCTCGAACTGAAATGGCAGGGAGTGGATAATGGGCATACGTGTAGGAATAAAATCAGGTTTTTTAGATTCCTTTAGTTTTTTTCCAAAGAAATTGAGTCAATTGATTCATGTGCAGAAAAGCGACAATTTTGATAGCTTTCCCTTGCTTAAACAGCACTTTCCAGACAGTGAAATGTATGATCTGTTGACCTGCAAAGGTGTATATGCATACTATTATTACTGTTCTGGTGCTCGCTTAAGCGAGGTGAAACTACCTCCAATTGAAGCTTTTTACAATTCACTGACCAGCAGTGAATGCACAGCCGAGGAGTATGAGTTTGCCAAGAAGGTGTAAGGGGAATTGTAAAAATGGGTGGGATTATGGTAGACTGTACTTGGCCAGTGACGTTCTAACTCTGTTGGATATAGTCTGTAAGAACACAGACCAAATCTATTCAGAGTTCGGGTTAGATATAGGCTACTATTTTTCCACACCCCATTTGGTGATGGATTTGATTTTAAAAATTAGTAAACAGTAAGTCATTTCCCATTTCAATCTATTTAAAGCCTCCCTTTTTAAACTCTCTCAAGAAGTTCCAATGTCCCTGAAATTCTTCCCTGCGTCCCCGTCCCACCCAATTAGGGGAAAGAGCCTGCTTTTCGTTTGGCCCTGAATGGTTGGCCAGAAAGACGATCTTTGACAATCTGTGATCTTCCATCTACAGAGTGAACCCTAGCTGTCTCAAAACATCTCTGGCTATAGCCCTAGAAAGTCAGATAGAACCACATTTTTTTTGTAAAGCTTACTTTTTAAAATGCGGTCAGTCAGATGGGTACCAAAGGCTTACCATAGACAAGTCCTCTGGATAATATTTAATACACCTTTTTCGGTTTTTTTGAGTACTTACGTTTCAGAACCATACTTGACTGATGCCATCACCAAAGCTTCCAATGTTCTAATTTCAGTTTGCAGAGTTGTCGTCCTATTCATCCAAATTTTTTAGATGATGAAAAATCACCCTATGCCTTGGCTATTACACTCTTAACATTTTGACTTCCTGCATCTTCAATCTGCACACACATTTTGTGTTTTGTTTTTTTAGTTTAACATCTCCGTTACCATTTCCTGAAAATTCCATCTTAATACCCGTATAAGTTGTGGTCTTGCAGTCGAAGTTGTATTAACAGTAGCAGCATGCAAATAGTGTTTTTGGTTAGTCCAACAGCCCTTCAAACATCTTCCGAAAGTTTTATTTTAGAATTATAATAAGTTACTGAGTTATTTTTGATATACCTTTTTGACACCATAAATTCTCAGAGTGTGTTTTAATTTATTGAAAATTCCCTCTAAATATCCCCTGAAAGTGTCACCTTAATACCGTTAGCCTCAGTAGGCGCAGTACTTGTAGCAGTAGTAGTAATTGTCGCAGAAGTAGTTGGATGCACTTATTACCTTTTAATTAGTTCAACGCCACAAACCCCTCAAAAATAAAAAAATCTGAAAGTTTCAACTTAATACTCTACGCCGTTCCTGAAATATTGCTCATACCCCCTTTTGACAGCATTCATGTGTTTAGTTTGCTATGATTTAGTTTACTATCTCCCTCAACATTCCCTGAAAGTTCCACCTTAACTCCCTTAGCGTCAGTCGTAGCTGTAGTAGTATTAGTAATAATAGCAGTAGTAGCAGCATGCACAATGCACTGTTTAGTTTTTCAACATCTCTTTCAACATATCCTGTAAGTTTAAACTTAATACCCAAAGCAGTTCTTGGGACGTTGCCGATATATCCTTTTGATGACCAGCATACACATACGTCAATATCCCCTAAAAGTTTCACCTTAATACTCTTAGTCTCAGTAGTATTAATTTTAATAACATTAGCCATAGTGGAGATCTAAGGTCAATTAAGGCTCTCTTTCCCAAAAGCAAAGATTATGTGTAACCAATGAGTGAGTTGCATATCTTACAGCCCTTGCCCCAATGGATGTGGGAGGAGGGGTTATCCTTTTTTTTATTAACAAATGGGTAAAAAAAAAAACATACAGATCTCCATATAATGCTAACAAAACAAAACTGCATATAATACCAACAATATCAAAATAGTTCCCGACGCATATTAGCGTGTTTGAGATGACCCAAAAAAAGGAACACTTCAACTACTTATACACTAATACACTTCCTTGGGGAAATAATACTCTCTGACTCCTCCTCTCCTCCCCCACCCCTACTAAACAATTAATCAACATTCTAAGGATAATACATTTTTTTACAGGGAACTTAAAGGAAATCAACACTCATACTGTATGATTCATCATGCTTCCTTTCATATACCGACAATCACCTCAATCAACACACAAGAAAATTTTTTCTCTTATAACATTCACTAGCATATAGTTACTCCCCGATCAATCTCCTTATCTGTGTCTACAATACTGGTTAAAACAAATACATCGCAAAGAAGCACGAAATTCCTCAAGAACTTTCTTACCTTTTACTTCCGCCGGAAGCCTGTTCCATACTTCAGGACCAATATACCTAATAGAAAATTTAGATCTGGTAGTAACTGGAACCGGCGTTTTAACCAATTCAATATTTCTAGTTTTATAAATATGGTCCCTTTCATTATGCAGTTTCGAAAAACATGCAGGTAACAAATTAGAAAAAAATTTATACATATACAAATTTACATAACATTTAACCAAACCAAAGAATGGTAAAATTTTTAATTGGTGATACCTCAATCTTACCGAATTCTGGGACAAGTCATTGGTCAAAACTCTTACAGCTTTATTTTGTAACACACGGAGCGGATACAAATGGCTAGTGAACGTTTACGATCAAACTGTAACACAGTACAACAAATATGGATGAATAAGAGAAAAATATAACATTCTAATAACCTTTTTAGGAAAAAAAAATTTCAGCTTCCGCAGAGTTCCAACATTTTTGGCTAATTTAGTACTTATAAATGCAATATGATCTTTAAAACTTAGGCATTCATCTACCATTAAAAAAAAAAAAAATATCATGTGAGTGACGTCACACTTACATACATTACATCATTTTCCCAGGGGGTGGTCGTATCGTTTTTATTATATATGACATATGCAAAATTATAGAAGATGAAAAATTACTCTGAACAGCAAGAAGAAGGTATCGAACAAGAAAAAGCAACAATATCATTGAATTGCAAACAAAAATGTAACTTAAAACTAAAGAGTAACACGATAATTATGCTATTATGGAATTTAAATATTTCAGAAAATTACGATTGGATAAGGGACGCGCTATGCAGTAAGGAGGAATAGAATCCACGACGGAATTTCGCGAAAACACAGGATGGTTGGCCCCCAACCCCCATTACACTTCCTGGCTGAAGGGCCAAGAAACGGAGATCAGCACCGCCGGTAGGGACTGTAAAGTCCAATGCCGTATTCTTTACCTTATTTTTTATTCTTTATAGCCTTGTTATAACGACGAAGGGAAATTCAACTTTTGTATTCTCGATACCAAGCCAAAATTTTAACCTGTAACTGTTCTGACTGTTATTGAGTTAGGACCACAGTAGAGAAAATATACAGTATCGACAAAGGCTATACTCTCCCTTACAAAGAAAAGTGAAAAACATTTAAAACCACACAAGATTCATTCTCAGCCTTCGCACATGCGCGATTCTGATGTACACACCAGGATAAACCTATGAATGCCGAGTAGCAACTGAACAAGCCTGTGACGAAACGGCTCAGAGCCTCGTGACGCGGTATAAAATGTTTGGAAAAGAAGACGATACAGGTTCTACAGTGTTCAGGACTAATTAAATTAATTACTGGAAGGTAGTATCTTGCAAAAGTATGTGCTGCAGACCAGTCAAATTACTATAGAAACACTTAAAATATTCCAGAGATAGGAAAGAAGGGAGAGGAGTCAGAGATTGACACGTATTTGGAAACTTCTAGGCTGCATCTACTAGGTTTCTCCAGGACATGTCTAGAATAGAGATTTAAAAAGCATCTTGCTGAAGATACGGCATGTTAATATGAAGATACAGCGATTTAATATTATTAAAGTATTTTTCTGACGTGGTGTGAGTTAATATTCTTTTTTTTGAAATATGAACAGCTTGTGTCAAAAATCCGCTACTGGTACTTGTTTCAGTTTTCATGTGTCTGCAAAAAGCCAGCAATCGCATAGCTGAGCAGGAAGCGGCGGAAATAACTTAAACTGTAATTTGACCATTAAGTCCTGATCAGACATCTACTTGCATAAGCCATTTTAAAGTTTATTTTATAATCAATCGTTCTAACCTCAATGGAATACAAAAGGTCTGGATCATAGATTGGTCGGAGCAGCATTGCAACATCGTGACGTCTTCTGTCCCAGATTTGACCCAGCTTCTGTCGGGGACACAAAATTCTTTATTTATTGCCCATTTTTAGCAGTCCAAGTCGACGTTAAATGTCCACTGCGCGGCCCTTCCTTGACGTCTCCCCTTCCCTATTTCAATCTTCTGTGCCATCAAAAATGCATGTCCTGGACATGTCACGTCCAATGCCCGTCCTGTGTCCTTTTAAATCTCTCAAATCATATGAAAAGTTTTTTTTTTAATTTTCATCCAGAAATTTGGACTTATCCACTCTCAGCTGAAGCAAGGGACGATATATACATGCATTAACGATTAGGAGGAGACATTCGAAAAGTTAGCATAGCGTACGTCACATCCCATTCATCGATCCCACCCAAAGTGAGCGTTCTCTACCCCCTTTTTTAGATGTAGAGAAATATTTTATTTTCTATTGGATAATAAAGAATTTGGTATTTCCAATAAAAAATATTTTATTTATTGAAAAAACGCTATATATTCAGGCTATCAATTTGCTTTCACATTAATTACCAATCTTCCTAAGAATTTGTGTAAAATGGACCAACAATTGTTTATAGCAGACTAAAAGAATTTACAAAAAAAGAAAAAAAGTAGGATTATTGATTGAGTGAACATAAGAAATATTCAAACATTAACAATTACCTTCCAAATCTTTACCCTTAAAATGTGAAAAAATTGTAATCTTAATAGACCAGTAAATTTTTTTAAACCGGAGGGAGATCAAAACTTCCCGACCCATTGATCTGACAGTTTTTAATAGTCCATTTAGTTTCTTCAAAACATTTTAAAAATATTTATCGTTAAATTAAATGCATACAGGCTGTTCACCTTAAAGTAGGACAAGCTCAGAAACTAAAGTACCATTTTTTTTAATGTTTATCTATCGTGGAGAGAAAAATATTAGTACAACCTTTAGGGAGTTCATATTCCTTTTACTGGCTGTGCTGAAGTTTAGGTTCGAACAATTCAAACAGCCGCCCCCAAGTTGTTTTTATATGACATTGAAGTTCAATTTAGCCCAAAAAATATAGAATACAGGAAACTTACTGAAGTTGCATCCGGTTTTTTCCTATATACATGTGGCAGTGGAAGCTTGGAAATAAGTTGAGAAGACTTTGGATCATTATTTTCCTTTTCAACAGCGCTGCTTTTAATTTGAAGGTCATTGAATGATTTATTTGAACTGAAGCCAGCATAAGAGTGGTCATTTGATGAATTTGGCAAAGTACGTGACGGAGGTCTCAATTGTCGGATGCGTACAGCAACAGGACGCTCTTTAATATATCGAGTCACAGGACTTGAGACGGTTGCAAGCTTGGGATTAGTTGTCAGTTTAGGAATTCTGGATTTTGCCTTTTCTTCAACAAACTGGAAAGCAAATTGAAAGTTAGATTTAAATGCAGAATGCACTTCGTCAGTACCACGAACGAACTTAGTATCATAAGAAATTTTGACATTCTTTTATTATTATTATTAAAAAGCTAATTTCAAGGCGTATTAAATAGTTCATACCTTGTGTCGAATTAGCAAGCAATTGCACAGACATAATACAAGATCTATCCTCATATTATTATTTACTCTGTCTGCACTTCTAAAATCACAGCATATCTATTCTGTCAATTCTTATTAGTTACAAGATCCTTTACTTATCTTGTAATAAAAGGATCTCCTGTCTAACGTGTCATATGTATACAGTATTCAAATTGGTAATAAGCTACAACAGCGAAAAGATGATCACAAAGTAAAATAGTTTGTTTAAAGCTCCAGTGAAGCAGCAGAAACAAAGACTTAAGGTAAGTTCAATACTTACTGTTTCTTAAGGTCACTAAATTTAAACCTAACAGCTCTTAAAACACCACATAAGGCTGGAGGCATGTCATCTTTTAAGCGGGGCAAATACTTTTTTCTTCTAGCATAACATCACGGTTATATTTCATCCTATTTAAAGGAATCTTTTTGTAAGATCCTTTTTTTCATGACTGACCTATTTTAGGCAACCGCACGTTCACTATATGCAACTAGGATCTACGATAAGTTTATCTTAGACGGGCAAAATACAGTAGCTTTGCAAGTGGGAAGGTGAAAAAGGGTGACTACAATCCCCCGAGAAAAAATAAAATAAAAATCACGAAATATATTTAGAATGGTAGTTTTTGACAGTAGATAGAAATACTGAGACACGGGTACTATTTTAAGAGGTGGCACATTTTCGGAAGAATAAACATCCTAAATAGATGAAATATTTCAACTAGAAGAACTTGCACCAACTATTGTAAAAACCTCTGCCAGCTTCATTCAGCTCACTAAATCACTATGAAAGCGTCGAAGCATAAACCTCGCTACGAAAATTAGATTCTACGAAGTGATTATCTGAAGCACTCTCCTATACGGGTATGAAACATATATGTCTTTGATGGCGATTGCTGCCGTTACATTCTACGAGTCCAGCGCCGTACTCGGGTGTCCAACAAGGAAATCCATGAGCGCTGTAAACAACAGTACCCAGCCTCGGAAATTGTTAAGAAAGGACAATTCTTGTTGCTGGGCCATTGTCTAAGGAGTGAAGATCACGGCTGCATCTCGAAGTCCGCTATAAAAGAACAGCTCAAATTTTGAAAACGCTGTTCTGGAGACCAAAAGAAATATTTGCAGCCAACGGAAAGAAATGACGCAGAACCGCCTGGAGGCTTCCATCTCTTCTGTCGACTCTGTCAAAGTCATTGCACGTTATCGTGCCCCATGGAAGATGCCTGTTGGTGAAATTATGGATATAGAGCGAGGAGGTGTAGCAAAGCGTCTAGTTCCCGTCAAAAGTAAGTAAGTAAGTAATGCTTGGCTAGATCAGCTATATAATAGACTGATACCAATAAAAACCCCAAGTAGGATTACGTACAATTAATAAAAGCGTCATTTCAAATGACTTAAACTCTTTTTCTTATGATATGATCTGCCACATGAGTAAAATTTACAAATTGCGTGAGTAAGTTTTTATTTTATTTTACGCAGAAATAACTCAGTAATTACCTGATTATTTACACACCTTTTTTTTTACAAAGTTTTGAAAGGCAATGATTATATAAAATTTTGTGTTAGAGTATTTTCCAATATGGATTTCAAACCACCTCTTCCCCTCGCACAACATAAAGCTGATTTTAGGCATATATTTTTTAAATATTCAACGGGGTTCATGATTCGTAATTACAGGGGGATTCCTATTTGCAATCGCTTCAAAGAGATTACCTCTCTCCGTATTAGATATTAAATACAGGCTTTCAAAAAAAATTCATAGAGTACGGATATGAAAGAAATCAGAACACAGTCTCGTCTTGCTTATCCTTTATTGAGTTTTAACGAATCTCCTGTAAAGTCTGTCTGATTTAAGATACAAGGATAACTTATGATCACGACGATTTGTAAGAAATAGCGGCAGCAACGATTTTCAAATTGTCAAAGACAATAATCAAAATGTGTTGTAAAAGAAACGAATGCATTTCAAATTCTCTTCCTTTTTTTACTTTACTTTTTCTGTTGCGATCCAAATTAAACGAGTTTCAAATTAAGCTTCAACTGAAGATGAAGATAGAGCTTTTTTCCGTGTCAAATCAGTCTTGAATAGCTTATACTATTATTTTCAATAAGCGGTGATGATCTACGATTTTTTTTCTTTTTGGATTAAAAGGGCAAAATGCTCCGTAACAATAGCTTTGGAGCAGGCACACAAGTAGTTCCACATTTTCTTAAGAAACGTTCACTTTTGTCTATTTTGACAAATCCCCCACCCCTCAAAAATATCCAGGAATTTCCAGGTTTGTTCACCCCAAGGTAAAACAATACTAATAATGCTTGTAAATAAAAATGAGCTTTTTATGCATTGATCAAGCATCTGAACAAAACAAAGAGAATATCGAATATAAAATAAGGATAAATCTAATTCATAAGAATAGAAAAACCTCAAGAATCGCTTTAATTAAAATTAGCCAATTTGTCAGGAAATTTAATCGATTGCTGTTCTTCATCTCATCAATCAAAATTATCAAACTATCAAAACAGACCGGCCTAAAAAAAAGAGACAAAGATTCTATAAGGCCAATGTAATTATCAAGGACAAAAGTCACCATTTCTTAGTTTTTAAGGTTTTAAAAAACTTTTCAAATGTTTTGCTTCCTTCGTGAACGAGCACTGGAAAGGGATTATTAAAGCAGCTTAAGTCGAAAGACACGATCACAGTTGCGTACGTGTGCTATCTTAGCGGAGGGCCGGGGAGGGCTCAAAATATAAAGCGCATTAAAGGACAAATAGTAGTCACTTAACTTTGGAAGCCGTAACTAAAAACAGACAACAAATTCTGACTTAATTCATTTTAAAACTGCATTCACTGCAATTGCTTTAGCCCTCTACAGAGGGCTATTTTCTTTCGTAACAAAGCCAGGTAAAGCTTCAATTTCAAAACCTTATTCTCTGATTCAAAAAAAAAAAAAAAAAAAAAAAAAAAAAAAAAAAAAAAAAATGATCCAGCTGATCATAGTAAAAAAAAAAAATTATTATGAAGAAGGATATGGAATTTGCGATCTGGAAAAAGAAACAAACGAAAAAATATTGTTTTTTAGGTATTTGCATTTCAGCCGTAATCTAATATCTTACCAGTTTTTGTGCCACCTTCGTTGTCATTGAGCTAGGAGTTCTTGGCTTTGAATGGCTGGATGAAGCTCCCTTTGTAAAAGTAGTAGAACGAGGGGTTGTTGGTGGGGTTTTATAAGTCAAAGGTGTAGATTCTACCGGCATTGGACAGACTGTCTTTAAGTGTTGAGGAATCGTTTTCTCTTTTTTAGCAGAATTTTTCCATCGAAGAGGAGTGCTTACTGGCGTAGAAAATTTTTCTACTATTGGAGTATTGAGATTCGGTTTTTTATTTTCTACAGGAATGCCATTCTTTTCAGAATGAATTGGTTTCATCTCCTCTAAATGGCCAACAGAGGAGATAACTTTCTCATCTTTAGGTTCTTCTTTAGTTGCACCTGGTAAAGACGGGCTAACACTAAGGAAAGATTCAAATGGAACGGAGTTCAAAGAATCCCTTGGAGTTTCATAAGCTGTCGAAGGTGAAATTTCCGTCATATCAGCAATAGCAAAAAATTTCTCCTTTCGTGTCATTGTGTCATCTAAATCTTTAATTGGTGAATATTCGGGTTTACCTGTAACATATAGAATTTTTACCGCTTGCATGATTAAGGGCACATTTTGGCACAGAGATAATACACTTTTAAAACCCCATTATAAAATCATGAATGGTAATAATACCAGAAGCAACGTAAAAATCCTCAAACATTCTGTAAATTGCAACATTCTTACAGCAAAATTATACACTAACAAAAGAAAATAAAATTAAAAGAAAGTGCTTAAATACATTATTAGGTGCACTGGAAAGAAAATAAAAGAGGTAAACTGCTGAGTAATCCAATATACAGTACGATTAATAATAATGAAACTAATATGTTATTAAACATATCTGTGCACGGGAAATTGGCTTACTTTGGGGAGGCTTCAATCCACAATAATATCCAAAGCCCCTCCTAAAAGAGTGTGATATATTTACACATAATATCGGTTTTCTGCGATCTTAAACTCCTGTTTCCTGAAAAGTTCTCTGATAGTATCCCTTCTAACATGCTGGTTTTGCGTATCGAATGTGAATCAATAATTTTAATAAACCTTTTTAGAAAAAAAAAGAAACAAAAAGCCAATGTAAATTTGTTGGTAAGTTTTATAATTTTAATAAACCTTTTTAGAAAAAAAAAGAAACAAAAAGCCAATGTAAATTTGTTGGTAAGTTAACACGAATCGTCTGATAGAAGCTACAAGGTCCGAGTCCACAAGGAATTATCTTCACGTAGTATATTGGATACTGGTCGCAGACAGGGTTCCATGCTCAGTCCCCTCTTTTTCATGCTATTTTAAAGTGAGCTCAAAATTAGCAGAGATTCCATCCAAAATCGATTTTGCTAATGACTTGATACTATGGTCAGAAGAAGGAGGCATGGACAAAACTGTACAAAACATCAATAAAACCTCTGAGGAGTTAGCTGCCATTTCTACTACATTTTACCTCCCATTTCAGCGTCGAAAAAAAAGCAATCATGTTCAGCAACAAGATATCCATCTTGCCACCAAGATTAATACTCAACAATATGAAAAGCGGGTACGAGGACGCACCTGAACAAGCAGGAGTATACCAGAACCGGAATTTGAGTTAGCAAGATCAAACTTCAAGCTTTCCTTCAGTCACAAGAAAATAGTCTTGGTCCTGTACTTGAGTCAATACCTTTAGCCATAACCACCGACATTACAGATGTTTTAATCAAGAAACTGAACACAGGACTCCTTGATACAGCTAAGAAAATCTTGGATCACAAACCTAAAACAGAGAAGCCATGGATCGCAGATGGTATTCTCAATCAATGTGACCAAAAATGAAAGATTTGCAACAAGGAAGATCGGGAGAAGCAGGATCCGAGCAGCCATAAGAGAGTACATACGGGAGAAATGCGAATCCTGCGAGAATGACTTTAAATCAGGATACAACCACAGGATTCATAGAACAGTCAATGACCTCTCCACGAAAAAATTCACCGCTGTGACTACCGTCCTGGATGAGGATGGTAGTCTCCTGAGTGACAGCAAGGCTATTAAAGAAAGATGGGAAAGTCATTTTGAACAGAAATTGTATCCACTACTTACCTGCAACACTCCTTTGATATCAGGATTTCCCTTGCGGAAATCGACCCTAGTACCCCGCCTTTACTAAGTGAGGTAAAAGAGGCCATTCACAGTCTCAAAAACAATAGAGCTCCTACCCCTAATGGCATCCCTGCCGAACTACTCAAAGTTGGATCCTTGTGCTAGAGGATATACTACATAAAATAACCTTCACCATGAGGTCGACAGCCAATTTCCCGAATACTTAAAAGAAGGTTATTATTGTACCACTCCACAAGAAAAGCCCTAAAAATGACTGCGAAAACTATCGGCCCATACGCCTTACAAGTCCTAAAAGCTAAAGTCATAACAATGATTCTTCTAAGCCGTATCAGAGTCATAACAGACCATATTATCAGCGACTATCAGGCTGGGTTTTCAACTCGACCATCTACCGCTGAACAAATTTTTGTAGTAAGCCAAGTCGCAGAAAAGCACCTTGAATGTGGCAAAGAAATCCTCCAGCTATTTATTGATTTCACCAACAAGGCATTTCTCTTACATGTTTTTGGTTGTGTTAACTATATTTTCGGGACTACCATGGTGGGCCAGTATATCCCACAAGCTATCTCGCCATACTAGATCAAAGGCCTGTTTTCAGTTCTTTTAAAAAAGCGTCTTATTGTTCTAATTAAATGGCCCTTGTGTTTCAGGGGTCATTTTAAAGAATTGGGACAAAATTCAAACTTTAGCGTAAAGAGCAAGGTGTTGCGGAGGGAGCAACCCCCTTTATATACGTAATAATTTATGTTCGTTTTTAGTTTTATTGTTGCTCTTTACTTTCAGTTGAAAAAACTCTTTTTTATTGAATTTCTGATTGTTTTTTTAAATAATTCCAGGAAATCTGGCCCCACCTCCATGGATAAATCCTCTCCCCATTGGAATATCCTCTAGATAATTCAATCCCGGTGAAAATTTACCCCCAGACAATTACTCTTAAACAATCCGTGCGTAAAATTGAGACAGAAAATAGAAAGCAACACATATAAAAAGAATTTTGCATAAGAATTCTGGCAAATTCCCCCAATGCATAATTTCCCCTGACAAGTTCACTCCCTGGAAACTTCCCCCATGGAAAAATTCACAGCATAAAATTTGCCCCCCCCCCCACCCGAAAATGTATGCATACATCCAAATAACAAATACTATGTGTAAACAATGGGCAAAATTTATAACACACCGCCCTTGCCCCTGGGGGTGTGGGGGGGGGGGGGTCATGTTATAACCAAAGGCATATTTATTAGAACAAAATGGCTATCCCAAATTTTGATCGGACGATTTTGGAAAAAGGAGAGGGGGAGGGGGCATAGTTGCCCTCCATTTTTTTTGGGCATTTATAAAGGGCATTTGAACTTTTGATTTCCGTTCGAAAGAACCTTCTCCCGATATTATAGGACCATTGGGTCGAAACGCTCGCCCCTGAAAAAAAAAAAAAAAAAACGCATCTACAATCTTGCTTCTGGCAAAAAAAATACAAAATTCCACATTTTTGTAGATAGGAGCTTGAA